>NW_024543841.1:117500-212500 GCF_018167655.1 Microtus oregoni | reverse complement strand
AGAGGTTTAAATAAATGTGGTGGTGGCACATGCCTTTATTCCCAGCACACAGGGGGCAGAGGCAGGTGAATTTCTTGGGAGTTGGAAGCCAGCCTGGTCTACAAGAGCTAGTTCCAGATCAGCTAGGACTGTTACCCAGGGAAACCCTGTTTCGAAAAACAAGACAAAAAAATTAAAATTGAAGTAAACGTACAAGCCAAAGCTACAGGCCCTGGCCTCCACTCCTGTCCCTGAGGGCACCTGGTAAAAGTGAGAAGGCAGATTTCAGAGACTAGTAAAGTTCAAGGTCACCAGCCCTTCCTAACAGCTAGAACTCCTTGCTGAACCATTAAAGGGTGAGTCTAAGGCGGGCAGTGGTGGCGCACGCCTTTAATCCCAGCACTCTGGAGGCAGAGGCAGGCAAATCTCTGGGAGTTCCAGGACAGGCACCAAAGCTACAGAGAAAACTTGTCTTGAAAAGCCAATAAATAAATAAATAAATAAATAAATAAATAAATAATATAAAGGGTGAGGCTACAACTTGATTGGTCTGCTTAGATATGTATTTTTATTTTTTTGTTTTTTTTAGAAATGCATATTTTGTTATAGTCTTTTTTTTTTTAAATTTATTTATTATATTATGTGTATAGCATTCCTTCCACGTGTGCCTGCAAGCCAGAAGGGGGCACCAGGTCTCATTATAGATGGTTGTAAGCCACCATGTGGTTGCTGGGAATTGAACTCAGGACCTCTGGAAAAGCAGTCAGTGCTCTTAACCTCTGAGCTATCTCTCCAGCCCTGTTATAGTCGTTTTTGTTTTACTGGGCAGGAAAAGATATCCAAGTGGGAATTTTTCCACAGCTGCTTTAATTTTCTCAGACTCTGTATTTAGTATGAGAAGTGGGGTGTGGGGTAGGTTGTACAAACACAACTACTGAAGAAAAGAAACCCCAAGAAAGCAAGCGAGTGGTTGCCATGGTGAAATGTCTTTGAAAGGCATTTAGGTGACTGGGAACTGCCCTTGCTGCCTCCCTCCTTTCCTCCCTCTCACCAATCCATAATTGTGGCAGCCCCTTGGCCCACATAGTCCTTTCACTGATCGGTCAGACACACTCTTTGTTTTATTTTTTAATTTTTGAATTGTGGGTGAAGTCAATTAATTGAGCTCTTAGATTATTATCATCATCATCATTATTATTATTTGTTTATTTGTGGTTTTTCTACATAGGGATTCCCTTTGTATGCTTGTTTGCCCTGGAACTCACTTTGTAGACAAGGCTGGCCTCAGACTCACAGAGATCTAGCTGCCCCTGCCTCTACCTCTGCCTCCTAGTGCCGGAATAAAAGGCCTGTACTAAACACACTTTTAGTTTCTCTGTGTCTGTCGTCGCTTTGCCTGCAGAACAAGGTAGCCTCAAACTCACAGCGATCTGCCTGCCTCTGCCTCTCCTGATCTCTGAGGGCTGAGAACTGAGAATAAAGAAATGTGCTGCCACCATTACCCAGCTAGGCAGCTGCCCAAAATATACTGCTGCTGCGGCAGCAATAAAAAAAAAAAAAAATAACCTGAGATAAACAAAGAAAAAAAGGAAAACACCAGTTTTTCTTCCTTCTTTCCTTTTTTCCTTCTTTTCTTCCTTCCTTGTTTTTTTTCTGTTTTCTTCTTTTATTATTTTTTTGGTACAGGGTTTCTCTGTATAATACCTTTAACTCACTATATAAACCAGGCTGTCATCTTGGTGACATTATGGTTTTGGTTTTTTTCTTATTTCCTGTTTAATCATTTCTCTCTCTCTCTCTCTCTCTCTCTCTCTCTCTCTTCTCTCTCTCTCTCTCTCTCACACACACACACTCACACACACACACACACACACACAGAGATTTAATTTATGTTTTTTATTTTTGTTTGTGTTTTTGTTTTGATTTTCAAGGCAGGGTTTTCTCTGTTGCTTTGGAGCCTGTCTTTGGAACTAGCTCTCGTCGACCAGGCTGGCCTCAAACTCCCAGAGATCCACCTGCCTCTCTGCCAGATATGGAACCAGTCCTTTTGAATGCTTTCATCCTTCCTGGTCATTAAAAATTTGAAATGAAACTAAGTTCTACACAACTGGAAAGACTGTCTCAAATAAATTTAAGTAAAATGTTCTGAAATAGGGCACCTTCCCTGCCCCCCCCCCCCACCAAGGACACACTTGGGTGCAGACCAAGAGATACAAACAAAATTTGAAATGAAACTAAATGTACATGAAATTAACAGAATGAGATACTAAAAACTTAGTTGGATTGTCACTGTGGTGCACATCTTTTATTCTATCATCCAAGAGACAGAGACAGGTGTACCTCTGTGAATTCCCAGGTTTTGGAGAGAGGCCCCCATCCCAAATTTAAAAAAAAAGAAGGAAGAAAAGAAGAAAGAAACATTATGAACTGTCTCCTTGTTTCTAGAAACTTGTTTTGATTTGCATTTCTCTGATGACTAAGCATGTTGAACATTTCCTTAAGTGTCTTTCAGCCATTTTAGATTCCTCGGTTGAGAGTTCTCTGTTTAAGTCTGTACTCCATTTTGTGAATTAGATTATTTGTTCTTGAGATGACCAATGTCTTGTGTTCTTTGTATGTTTTGGAGATCAGACAGACCTCTGTCTGATGTGGGGTTAGTGAAGATCTTTTTCCATTCTGTAAGGCCGTCATTTTGTCTTGTTGGCCGTGTTCTTTGCTTTACAGAAGCTTTTCAGTTACAGGAGGTCTCTCTCACTTATTAATTGTTTCTCTCAGTGTCTGTGCTACTGGGGTTCTATTTAGGAAGCGGTCTCCTGTGCTGATGCGTTCAAATGCGTTTGATATTTTTATTTTTATATTCTTTTATTGTGGATGAAGTCAATTATTTGAACTCTCAAATATTTTTATTGTTATTATCTCTTTATTTGTTTGTTTATTTGTGGTTGTTCAACATAGGGTTTCGTTGTGTGCCCTTGTATGCGTATGCCCTGGGACTCACTTTGTAGACAAAACTGGCCTCAGACTCACAGAGAGCCATCTGCCTCTGCCTCCTAATGCTGGGATTAAAGGCTAAACAACCTTTTTTATATATTTATTTTCCTAATAATTTATTTTGTCGGCATTGGTGTTTTGCCTGCATGTATGTCTATCTGAGGGTGTCAGATCTTGGAGTTACAGACAGCTGTTGACTGCCATGTGGGTGGTAGGAATTGAACCTGGGTCCTCTGGAAGAGCAGTCAGCACTCTTAACCGCAGAGCCATCTCTCCAGCCCCCACCTTTTTTTTGAAAACAGGGTTTCTCTATGTCACTTTGCCTGTCCTGAATCTCAATCTGCAGAACAAGGTAGCTTTAAACTTACAGTGATCTGCCAGCCTTGGTCTCCCTGATCTTGAAGGTGTTTTATCATCTCTCTCTCTGTCTGGCTATCTATCTATCTATCTATCCATTCATTTATTAGTTTATGTATTTGTTTATGTGTTTATTTATGTATTTATTTATTTTTGTTTTCTGAGACAGGATTTCTCTCTAGCTTTTGAGTCTGTCCTGGATCCAGACCTGGTCACAGCTGTACCTGAAAATAAAATAAACAAACAAACAAAAACAAAAACAAAGCAAAGCAAAAGCCAGGCAGGACTCTCTGGTTGACCTTCCCTTTCCCCCTCCCCCATGGGCTCCTCAGAGGCAGTGAGTCCTCCGGCAGGGAATCCACAGAGCCTCTGCCCAAGGCTCTCCAGGGAACCCACTCTCTCCCTTTCCCCCAGCCCCAGGGCTGCCAGCCACATCTATCTCAGGCAGAGGTGGCGGGCACTCTGGCTATCCAGGATGTGACAGACACAGACACAGAGAAGCAGGGAGGAAAGTTGCCCACTCTCTCACTAGACGCAGGCATGCAGGAGGAACAATGAAAGAATGAGAACTGGAGAGATGGAATTTCTGGAATGTCCAGAAACCACATGGTGGGGATCTAGTGACCTCTTTTGGTGACAGGGAGTACAGCACAGATTTGGGTTCTTGTGCTCCTGAGATGTAACCCCCACAAGGCAGCAGCTCATAAGTGATTGTAAATCCAGTTTCACACGACTGCACATAAAATAAAGTTAAATAAATCATAAAAAAATTCTTTAAAAATTTGAAATTAAAATAAGTTCTACACAACCAGAAAGACTGTCTCAAATAAAAGTAAAATAAAATGTTCTAAAATAGGACAACTTCCCTGCCCCCCACCCCCACAGGGACACACTTGGTGCAGACCAAGAGATACAAACAAAATTTGAAATTAAACTAAATCTACAAGAAACTGACCCTGGTTATTGTGGTGCACATCTTTTATTCTATCATCAAAGAGACAGAGGCAGGTGGACCTCTGTGAATTTCCAGGCTTTATAGAGAGGCCCCCAACCCTAGAAACTGGACCATGGGAGTTTAGGACCTATAAGACAGTGCACGAGTCTTGTGATCTCACTTGGTAGATGAGTCTGGATTTTAACTCACAGATGTCCTTCTGCCTGTGTCTCCCACATGCTGGGATAAAGGGTTCCCTAATTCTTGAATGGCATACTGAAAGTAGTTATTTCTACTTAGTTTGCGTTTGATTTTTTAAAAAAAATCCATGCCTATTTATTTATTTATTTTTGGTTTTTCACGACAGGGTTTCTCTGTAGCTTTGTAGATAGTGTTGGCTGGCTGGCTGGCTGGCTGGCTGGCTGGCTGGCTGGCTGGCCAGCTGGCTGGCTTTCAGTTCCCTGACAGAAATAAGCACATTATGGAGGAACCACAAAGTTGTTACACTATGTGGGTATGATGAGGAGAGATTGTGAGTGTCCTGTCAGAACAAAGTTAGTCCCATAGTTGATGAAATTCATTATCCCAAAAATTCAGCAGAATATATCCCAAGTTTGCAAATGTGTGATCAGCTTGTGACAGGTTGGGCTGGAGATGCTGAGAACTGGGGAGCCCTCAATGCAAGACCAGATACTCATTCCCATGAAGAGAGAGGGAGGGAGGGAGGGAGGGAGGGAGGGAGGGAGGGATCATTCATTCATTCATTCCTATACTCAAGTTTAAGAAAAGATGAGTGGCTATGGAGAGACCACTCACAGATATGAAAAATCATTTCCTAAAAATCAAATTTCTCAGTCACTATGCAACTGCTATGGTGCTTCTCCTAGATAGAACAAAACACACACACACACACACACACACACACACACACACACACAAAGGTGAACCAGGGAAAAGCTTTCTAAGCCTTTAAGGATGCACCGTGACTTCAGAGACCTCAGGGAGTATAGGGATGGGTGCTTGATGCTTCAGACTCATGTCATTGAAGGACATAACATAGTCTGGATTCACAGAGATTCACAACACAGAGCCATTGTCACTTACCCAGAGCTAACAAGAAATTGCAGTCTCAGCCGGGCTGTGGTGTGTGCATGCCTTTAATCACAGCACACACACAGATCTCTGTGAATTCAAAGATGGCCTGATTTACAGAGTGAGATTTAGGACAGCCCAAGATACACAAAGAAACCCTTTCTTGAAAAACAAAACAAAACAGCAAAAGAAAGAAAGAAAGAAATGGAAAAAGAAAAAAAAAAAAGGCAGTCTCTTCCCACTCTCTCATCCATTGGCTCTTAAAGAGCTCTCAAGCTGAACTGGAGACCAGGGTGTCATTCATAACTGGGAAGCTAGAAACCTTAGGGGACCACAGGAGTCAGACTGACTGCAGCACTTGATGCCTCAACCCTGCTAATGGCTGTGATATAAGGCATGGTAAAATATGGGCTTTGGGCCTTTCGGCCGCGGTAGCCATCTTTCAGTAACTCGCCAAAATGACAAACACAAAGGGAAAGAGGAGGGGCACTCACTATATGTTCTCTAGGCCCTTTAGGAAACATGGAGTTGTTCCTTTGGCCACGAATCTACAAGAAGGGCGATATTATAGACATCAAGGGAATGGGCACTGTTCAAAAAGGAATACCCCATAAATGTTACCACGGCAAAACCGGAAGAGTCTACAATGTCACCCAGCATGCTGTGGGCATCATTGTAAACAAGCCAGTTAAGGGCAAGATTCTTGCCAAGAGAATTAATGTGCGGATTGAACACATCAAGCACTCGAAGAGCAGAGACAGCTTTCTGAAGCGGGTGAAGGAGAACGACCAGAAGGAAAAGGAAGACAAAGAGAAGGGCACCTGGGTTCAGCTCAAGCGAACCCAGAGAAGCACACTTCGCGAGGACTAACGGGAAGGAGCCTGAGCTGCTGGAGCCCATTCCCTACGAATTCATGGCCTGATGTACAAAAAGAAATAACACACCTGGACTATTAAAAAAAAAATATGGGGGGCTGGAGAGATGGCTCAGTGGTTAAGAGCATTGCCTGCTCTTCCAAAGGTCCTGAGTTCAATTCCCGGCAACCACATGGTGGCTCACAACCATCTGTAAAGAGGTCTGGTGCCCTCTTCTGGCCTGCAGACATACACACAGACAGAATATTGTATACTTAATAAATAAATAAATATTAAAAAAAATACGGGCTTTGGCAGAGCGCTACTCCCCTTTCTCTATTATTATTGCTACACAACGAAAAGGACGGGGGGGGGGGGGGGTGATGTGCAGTGCTGGTATTGAAATCTCACTGACTCCTTCCGCACTCCTTGTCAATTCCCGACTTTGTCAAATCAACTATCGTGAATCTTTGATGTGGGTTGGCCCTTTAGGAACTCAGAGAAACAAGACAGACCTATTTCATTCCAGAAACCTCCCAGTTCCTGAGCCCTAGCCCTGGAAGTCTCAAAGCCATCACATCCAGAAATCTCTCTAGTCCCTGCTAGTGGTGAACTCACTTCGTCTTCCCCAGGACCACTAATTATTTCTCCGTGTTTTCCTCTGAGATCTGAGGTCAGCTTTCTTCTTCCTCCCTCTGGCCTCTCCATGATCTCCATTCTCTAGACAACATGTCTAGAACTGAGTCTTATAGGCACCGAGAGAGTGTATCTTGAGGGCACTTGGCATTTCTAGGACACGAGTGACATCACAAAATTCCGAGAGCTCTCCGGGATACCGTAGAATTTCCAGAGAAGGGACTGCTGATGTCGTGAGGCACGGCCTTTACCTCCTTGCTAATATTTCTCCCCGAACTGACCAACCGACCGACTGACCGGAACCTGAGGTTTCCTTTCCAGGAGTCTCTCCTGCGACACAGAGGGAGCCATTCAGGATTTCCTCCTTCCAAAACCAGAAATTTCTCTCTGCTTCATTAAAATCTTTTCACTACTTCCTTCTCCCATGGGGAGTTAGTTAGTTGAACACTCACTTTTTTCATGAATGTCCCTTCCTCCCTCTCCGGAACATCTCATATTACTGATTCATACTCAGTAAATCAGTAATATGAGAAATTAGGCCAGGAGGACACGGAAGATGAGGGTTGAGTCCTCTGAAGTGAACAAGCACTTAGGGAAGACTAAACTTAAGGGAATTTGACTCTGAGTGGCAAGACATGAATAGCTGCTGCCAAGGCACAGATGCAGGCATCGGGCTGAGGCACCAACTGGGCCCTTGGCATCCTCCTGCATCATCAGAGCTGTGTGAGAAACTCAGACCAAAGGAGGGCCGTGTTCAAAGGGAGAGGGCATTTTCTATGGATGGCTGCCAGCTATCTCTTGGCTTCTGTAAGTACAGGAACTCAACAAAGACAGAGACATGCCAGACAGGAGGTTTTGGTAAAAATCTGAACTGAACTGAATAGAAACTGGCTATTACGTATTAGTGTTTTCAGAGTTATGTCTGAGGAACAAAATACTTAAATAAAATAAAACCAAATCCTTAAAAAACATCCAGGTGTCCTCTGAGGGGGCATGGAAAACAAAACAAAACAAAAAGATAAGAGGGATTTTAGTTGTTCCAAAAACCCTCAGAGCCGGGCGGTGGTGGCGCATGCCTTTAATCCCAACACTTGGGAGGCAGAGGCAGGTGGATCTCTGTGAGTTCGAGGCCAGCCTGGTCTAGAAGAGCTAGTGCCAGGACAGGCTCCAAAGCTACAGAGAAACCCTGTCTCGAAAAATCAAAAAAAAAAAAAAAAAAAAAAACCCTCAGGAACAAAACTTCCCCTGGAGAATAGCAAGAGTTCATTGGGAAACTGTCTGTCTCCTGTTGCATCGTTTCAAGTTTTTCTAACTTGAGACTGGATGGTGTCAGCTGTAAGATTTTCATCTTTTACGCTCACAGTGAGATTCTAGCCTTTTTTCTTTTTTTATTGAGAGATGGACACATGTTCCCTCCCTCTAGTTCTATTGGCTGTACAGCTTTGACCAAGAAAGAGGGTTGGATTTCATCAAAGAATTTCTCTCCATTTTATATTTCACCCACTTTTGATTGCTATTAAGTGCAATCTAGCTGGTTTGTGGTGTTTCAGGAACACTTTCCTTATTCTTCTGGGTTTTGTGTGTGTGTGTGTGTGTGTGTGTGTTTGGTTGGTTTTGTGAGACAGGGTTTATCTAGGGAACAGTCCTGGAATGTCCTTGGTAGGTGAGGCTGGCCTTGAACTCCCCCTGCCTCTCTGTCATTTCTTCCTACTTGGTGTGTGTTTGGTTGCTGTTTTGAGTTTTCAGATCTCCTGAAAAAAAGATCAAGATCATTTCTTTCCTAAACTCTGTGTCCTTGGGACACAAGCATTAAAGGGTGTGGCTACAGCTCCACTGGACCTCTTTGATATGGATATCTGCAGCCTTTCCTGTTGGAGTTGGGAAACTGAAAGTTGTTGACTTGAATTCACTCATTGCAAAAAAAAAACAAACAAAAAAAAACAAGAAACAAAAAAAAAACCACCCTTATTTATTTTATTATTTCACATTTTAACTTGATTTTTTTTTCTTTTTTTGAGACAGGAATTGGCTTTTTATTTATGCTCCAGACAATCTATCTCACTACATGGCCCAGGACTTCTTTCTGAACGCTTCCATGATAGTAGTCAGCTGCCCAAAATATACTGCTGCTGCTGCAATTTTAGAAAAAAATTAAATAAAAATAAATAACCTGAGATAAACAAAGAAAAAAAGGAAAGCACCTATTTTTCCTTCCTTCCTTCCTTCCTTCCTTCCTGTTTTCTTCTTTTATTATTTTTTATTTTTGGTTTCTCTGTATAATACCTTTAACTCACTATATAAACCAGGCTGTCATCTTGGTGACATTATGGTTTTGTTTTTTCTTATTTCTGGTCTGAAAATTGACAAATTGACATTTCTTCTCCCTCTCTCTTTCTCATTTAATTAATGTTTTATTTTATGTATTTATTCATTTATTTATTTATTTATTTATTTATTTATTTTTGTTTGTGTTTTGGTTTTGATTTTCAAGGCATGGTTTCTCTGTTGTCTTAGAACTAGCTCTTGTCGACCAGGCTGTCCTCAAACTCCCAGAGATCCAACTGCCTCTCTGCCAGATATGGAACCAGTCATCTTGGTTAGTTCAAAAGCCACCCCATAAACACATGTGCGCGTGTTTATGACATGAACACGTGAGACATGAACACGTGAGAAACAGGAAGGAACGAGGAGTGGTGTCCACTCTCTCACTAAATGCAGGCCTGCCTGCAGTGATTGAAAGAATCAGAAATGGAGAGATGGAATTTCTGGACTTTCCAGAAACCACATGGTGGAAATCTAGTGCCCTCTTCTGTTGACAGGGCCTAGATGTGCATATTTGCTGTTTTCTGGTTGAAGCTGGGAAACAGTACCTTCTTGCTGAAGTTGGATAATTGTTGAATTCAGCCATTTTCAGGTTTCATAGAAAACAAAACAAAACAAAAAGCCCCTTCTTTGTTTTATTTCACATTTTAATTTTTTTTTTTTTTTTTTTTGAGACAGGACCTGTCTTTTTATTTGTGTTTCAGACAAACTATTTTACTACATGGCCCAGGACTTCTTCTTTCTGAACACTTATGCTGCAAATACAATCTTTTTTTTTAAATTAATTATTTATTATGTATACAGCACTCCTTCCATGCATGACTGCAGGCCAGAAGACCCCATTACAGATGGTTGTGAGCCACCATATTGTTGCTAGGAATTGAACTCAGGACCTTTGGAAGAACAGTCAGTGCTCTTAACCTCTGAGCCATCTCTACAGCCCCTGAAAATATAATCTTAAAAGAAAAAGTAAAATTAAAATGAATGGCCTGGAATTAACAAAGACACAAAAGGGGAAAAAAACCCTGCATTTTCGTGCTTGCTTGCTTTTTTTTTTTCTTCTTTTAGTATTTTTTGAGGCACGATTTCTCTGTGTAACAGCCCTAGCTGTCCTGGAACTCAGTTTATTGACCAGGCTGTCTTGTTGGTAACGTTCTCTTTTTATTCTTATTTCCTATCTGTAAATCCACATTTCTTCTCTCTCTCTCTCTCTCTCTCTCTCTCTCTCTCTCGCTTTCTCTCTCTCTCTCAATTTATTTATTTCTTGTTTGGTTTTGTGTTTTGCTTTGAGACAGGGTTTCTCTGCTGATTTGGAGACTGTTCTTGGAACTAGCTCCTTTCTTGTAGACCAGGCTGGCCTAAAACTCCCAGAGATCCTGCCTCTGCCAGATATGGAGCCAGTGCTCTTGAATGCCTTCATCTGGTGAGGTCAAAATATACCCCCCCACACACACACACCAAACACAAACACAGGCACAGGCACACCCAGAGACACATAAATAAACTTTTAAATTAAGAGCCTGGAGAGCTAGTTTCTTGGCTCTTCCTGAGAAATTGGGTTCAATTCCCAGCACCTGCATGGTTAAATAAATCATAAAAAAAAATTCTTTAAGAAATTGAAATTAAACTACACAACTGGAAACACTGTCTCAACTAAAAGTAAAATAAAATGTAAAAGAGTGCAGTGCTAAGTGCAGTTATGAAAATGTTTGGAAATATGACACCTTCCCTGTCTCCCCCACATACACAGGCACACCGAGAGAGAGGTTTAAATAAATGTGGTGGTGGCACATGCCTTTATTCCCAGCACACAGGGGGCAGAGGCAGGTGAATTTCTTGGGAGTTGGAAGCCAGCCTGGTCTACAAGAGCTAGTTCCAGATCAGCTAGGACTGTTACCCAGGGAAACCCTGTTTCGAAAAACAAGACAAAAAAATTAAAATTGAAGTAAATGTACAAGCCAAAGCTACAGGCCCTGGCCTCCACTCCTGTCCCTGAGGGCACCTGGTAAAAGTGAGAAGGCAGATTTCAGAGACTAGTAAAGTTCAAGGTCACCAGCCCTTCCTAACAGCTAGAACTCCTTGCTGAACCATTAAAGGGTGAGTCTAAGGCGGGCAGTGGTGGCGCACGCCTTTAATCCCAGCACTCTGGAGGCAGAGGCAGGCAAATCTCTGGGAGTTCCAGGACAGGCACCAAAGCTACAGAGAAAACTTGTCTTGAAAAGCCAATAAATAAATAAATAAATAAATAAATAAATAATATAAAGGGTGAGGCTACAACTTGATTGGTCTGCTTAGATATGTATTTTTATTTTTTTGTTTTTTTTAGAAATGCATATTTTTGTTATAGTCTTTTTTTTTTTAAATTTATTTATTATATTATGTGTATAGCATTCCTTCCACGTGTGCCTGCAAGCCAGAAGGGGGCACCAGGTCTCATTATAGATGGTTGTAAGCCACCATGTGGTTGCTGGGAATTGAACTCAGGACCTCTGGAAAAGCAGTCAGTGCTCTTAACCTCTGAGCCATCTCTCCAGCCCTGTTATAGTCGTTTTTGTTTTACTGGGCAGGAAAAGATATCCAAGTGGGAATTTTTCCACAGCTGCTTTAATTTTCTCAGACTCTGTATTTAGGATGAGAAGTGGGGTGTGGGGTAGGTTGTACAAACACAACTACTGAAGAAAAGAAACCCCAAGAAAGCAAGCGAGTGGTTGCCATGGTGAAATGTCTTTGAAAGGCATTTAGGTGACTGGGAACTGCCCTTGCTGCCTCCCTCCTTTCCTCCCTCTCACCAATCCATAATTGTGGCAGCCCCTTGGCCCACATAGTCCTTTCACTGATCGGTCAGACACACTCTTTGTTTTATTTTTTAATTTTTGAATTGTGGGTGAAGTCAATTAATTGAGCTCTTAGATTATTATCATCATCATCATTATTATTATTTGTTTATTTGTGGTTTTTCTACATAGGGATTCCCTTTGTATGCTTGTTTGCCCTGGAACTCACTTTGTAGACAAGGCTGGCCTCAGACTCACAGAGATCTAGCTGCCCCTGCCTCTACCTCTGCCTCCTAGTGCCGGAATAAAAGGCCTGTACTAAACACACTTTTAGTTTCTCTGTGTCTGTCGTCGCTTTGCCTGCAGAACAAGGTAGCCTCAAACTCACAGCGATCTGCCTGCCTCTGCCTCTCCTGATCTCTGAGGGCTGAGAACTGAGAATAAAGAAATGTGCTGCCACCATTACCCAGCTAGGCAGCTGCCCAAAATATACTGCTGCTGCGGCAGCAATAAAAAAAAAAAAAAATAACCTGAGATAAACAAAGAAAAAAAGGAAAACACCAGTTTTTCTTCCTTCTTTCCTTTTTTCCTTCTTTTCTTCCTTCCTTATTTTTTTTCTGTTTTCTTCTTTTATTATTTTTTTGGTACAGGGTTTCTCTGTATAATACCTTTAACTCACTATATAAACCAGGCTGTCATCTTGGTGACATTATGGTTTTGGTTTTTTTCTTATTTCCTGTTTAATCATTCTCTCTCTCTCTCTCTCTCTCTCTCTCTTCTCTCTCTCTCTCTCTCACACACACACACACTCACACACACACACACACACACACACAGAGATTTAATTTATGTTTTTTATTTTTGTTTGTGTTTTTGTTTTGATTTTCAAGGCAGGGTTTTCTCTGTTGCTTTGGAGCCTGTCTTTGGAACTAGCTCTTGTCGACCAGGCTGGCCTCAAACTCCCAGAGATCCACCTGCCTCTCTGCCAGATATGGAACCAGTCCTTTTGAATGCTTTCATCCTTCCTGGTCATTAAAAATTTGAAATGAAACTAAGTTCTACACAACTGGAAAGACTGTCTCAAATAAAAGTTAAGTAAAATGTTCTGAAATAGGGCACCTTCCCTGCCCCCCCCCCCCACCAAGGACACACTTGGGTGCAGACCAAGAGATACAAACAAAATTTGAAATGAAACTAAATGTACATGAAATTAACAGAATGAGATACTAAAAACTTAGTTGGATTGTCACTGTGGTGCACATCTTTTATTCTATCATCCAAGAGACAGAGACAGGTGTACCTCTGTGAATTCCCAGGTTTTGGAGAGAGGCCCCCATCCCAAATTTAAAAAAAAAGAAGGAAGAAAAGAAGAAAGAAACATTATGAACTGTCTCCTTGTTTCTAGAAACTTGTTTTGATTTGCATTTCTCTGATGACTAAGCATGTTGAACATTTCCTTAAGTGTCTTTCAGCCATTTTAGATTCCTCGGTTGAGAGTTCTCTGTTTAAGTCTGTACTCCATTTTGTGAATTAGATTATTTGTTCTTGAGATGACCAATGTCTTGTGTTCTTTGTATGTTTTGGAGATCAGACAGACCTCTGTCTGATGTGGGGTTAGTGAAGATCTTTTTCCATTCTGTAAGGCCGTCATTTTGTCTTGTTGGCCGTGTTCTTTGCTTTACAGAAGCTTTTCAGTTACAGGAGGTCTCTCTCACTTATTAATTGTTTCTCTCAGTGTCTGTGCTACTGGGGTTCTATTTAGGAAGCGGTCTCCTGTGCTGATGCGTTCAAATGCGTTTGATATTTTTATTTTTATATTCTTTTATTGTGGATGAAGTCAATTATTTGAACTCTCAAATATTTTTATTGTTATTATCTCTTTATTTGTTTGTTTATTTGTGGTTGTTCAACATAGGGTTTCGTTGTGTGCCCTTGTATGCGTATGCCCTGGGACTCACTTTGTAGACAAAACTGGCCTCAGACTCACAGAGAGCCATCTGCCTCTGCCTCCTAATGCTGGGATTAAAGGCTAAACAACCT
Source organism: Microtus oregoni (assembly GCF_018167655.1). Lineage (NCBI taxonomy): Eukaryota > Metazoa > Chordata > Mammalia > Rodentia > Cricetidae > Microtus > Microtus oregoni. The sequence goes on along the minus strand of NW_024543841.1, from coordinate 198,521 downwards.
TTTTTATATATTTATTTTCCTAATAATTTATTTTGTCGGCATTGGTGTTTTGCCTGCATGTATGTCTATCTGAGGGTGTCAGATCTTGGAGTTACAGACAGCTGTTGACTGCCATGTGGGTGGTAGGAATTGAACCTGGGTCCTCTGGAAGAGCAGTCAGCACTCTTAACCGCAGAGCCATCTCTCCAGCCCCCACCTTTTTTTTGAAAACAGGGTTTCTCTATGTCACTTTGATGTCCTGAATCTCAATCTGCAGAACAAGGTAGCTTTAAACTTACAGTGATCTGCCAGCCTTGGTCTCCCTGATCTTGAAGGTGTTTTATCATCTCTCTCTCTGTCTGGCTATCTATCTATCTATCTATCTATCTATCTATCTATCTATCTATCTATCCATTCATTTATTAGTTTATGTATTTGTTTATGTGTTTATTTATGTATTTATTTATTTTTGTTTTCTGAGACAGGATTTCTCTCTAGCTTTTGAGTCTGTCCTGGATCCAGACCTGGTCACAGCTGTACCTGAAAATAAAATAAACAAACAAACAAAAACAAAAACAAAGCAAAGCAAAAGCCAGGCAGGACTCTCTGGTTGACCTTCCCTTTCCCCCTCCCCCATGGGCTCCTCAGAGGCAGTGAGGCCTCCGGCAGGGAATCCACAGAGCCTCTGCCCAAGGCTCTCCAGGGAACCCACTCTCTCCCTTTCCCCCAGCCCCAGGGCTGCCAGCCACATCTATCTCAGGCAGAGGTGGCGGGCACTCTGGCTATCCAGGATGTGACAGACACAGACACAGAGAAGCAGGGAGGAAAGTTGCCCACTCTCTCACTAGACGCAGGCATGCAGGAGGAACAATGAAAGAATGAGAACTGGAGAGATGGAATTTCTGGAATGTCCAGAAACCACATGGTGGGGATCTAGTGACCTCTTTTGGTGACAGGGAGTACAGCACAGATTTGGGTTCTTGTGCTCCTGAGATGTAACCCCCACAAGGCAGCAGCTCATAAGTGATTGTAAATCCAGTTTCACACGACTGCACATAAAATAAAGTTAAATAAATCATAAAAAAATTCTTTAAAAATTTGAAATTAAAATAAGTTCTACACAACCAGAAAGACTGTCTCAAATAAAAGTAAAATAAAATGTTCTAAAATAGGACAACTTCCCTGCCCCCCACCCCCACAGGGACACACTTGGTGCAGACCAAGAGATACAAACAAAATTTGAAATTAAACTAAATCTACAAGAAACTGACCCTGGTTATTGTGGTGCACATCTTTTATTCTATCATCAAAGAGACAGAGGCAGGTGGACCTCTGTGAATTTCCAGGCTTTATAGAGAGGCCCCCAACCCTAGAAACTGGACCATGGGAGTTTAGGACCTATAAGACAGTGCACGAGTCTTGTGATCTCACTTGGTAGATGAGTCTGGATTTTAACTCACAGATGTCCTTCTGCCTGTGTCTCCCACATGCTGGGATAAAGGGTTCCCTAATTCTTGAATGGCATACTGAAAGTAGTTATTTCTACTTAGTTTGCGTTTGATTTTTTAAAAAAAATCCATGCCTATTTATTTATTTATTTTTGGTTTTTCACGACAGGGTTTCTCTGTAGCTTTGTAGATAGTGTTGGCTGGCTGGCTGGCTGGCTGGCTGGCTGGCTGGCCAGCTGGCTGGCTTTCAGTTCCCTGACAGAAATAAGCACATTATGGAGGAACCACAAAGTTGTTACACTATGTGGGTATGATGAGGAGAGATTGTGAGTGTCCTGTCAGAACAAAGTTAGTCCCATAGTTGATGAAATTCATTATCCCAAAAATTCAGCAGAATATATCCCAAGTTTGCAAATGTGTGATCAGCTTGTGACAGGTTGGGCTGGAGATGCTGAGAACTGGGGAGCCCTCAATGCAAGACCAGATACTCATTCCCATGAAGAGAGAGGGAGGGAGGGAGGGAGGGAGGGAGGGAGGGAGGGAGGGATCATTCATTCATTCATTCCTATACTCAAGTTTAAGAAAAGATGAGTGGCTATGGAGAGACCACTCACAGATATGAAAAATCATTTCCTAAAAATCAAATTTCTCAGTCACTATGCAACTGCTATGGTGCTTCTCCTAGATAGAACAAAACACACACACACACACACACACACACACACACACACACACACACAAAGGTGAACCAGGGAAAAGCTTTCTAAGCCTTTAAGGATGCACCGTGACTTCAGAGACCTCAGGGAGTATAGGGATGGGTGCTTGATGCTTCAGACTCATGTCATTGAAGGACATAACATAGTCTGGATTCACAGAGATTCACAACACAGAGCCATTGTCACTTACCCAGAGCTAACAAGAAATTGCAGTCTCAGCCGGGCTGTGGTGTGTGCATGCCTTTAATCACAGCACACACACAGATCTCTGTGAATTCAAAGATGGCCTGATTTACAGAGTGAGATTTAGGACAGCCCAAGATACACAAAGAAACCCTTTCTTGAAAAACAAAACAAAACAGCAAAAGAAAGAAAGAAAGAAATGGAAAAAGAAAAAAAAAAAGGCAGTCTCTTCCCACTCTCTCATCCATTGGCTCTTAAAGAGCTCTCAAGCTGAACTGGAGACCAGGGTGTCATTCATAACTGGGAAGCTAGAAACCTTAGGGGACCACAGGAGTCAGACTGACTGCAGCACTTGATGCCTCAACCCTGCTAATGGCTGTGCTATAAGGCATGGTAAAATATGGGCTTTGGGCCTTTCGGCCGCGGTAGCCATCTTTCAGTAACTCGCCAAAATGACAAACACAAAGGGAAAGAGGAGGGGCACTCACTATATGTTCTCTAGGCCCTTTAGGAAACATGGAGTTGTTCCTTTGGCCACGAATCTACAAGAAGGGCGATATTATAGACATCAAGGGAATGGGCACTGTTCAAAAAGGAATACCCCATAAATGTTACCACGGCAAAACCGGAAGAGTCTACAATGTCACCCAGCATGCTGTGGGCATCATTGTAAACAAGCCAGTTAAGGGCAAGATTCTTGCCAAGAGAATTAATGTGCGGATTGAACACATCAAGCACTCGAAGAGCAGAGACAGCTTTCTGAAGCGGGTGAAGGAGAACGACCAGAAGGAAAAGGAAGACAAAGAGAAGGGCACCTGGGTTCAGCTCAAGCGAACCCAGAGAAGCACACTTCGCGAGGACTAACGGGAAGGAGCCTGAGCTGCTGGAGCCCATTCCCTACGAATTCATGGCCTGATGTACAAAAAGAAATAACACACCTGGACTATTAAAAAAAAAATATGGGGGGCTGGAGAGATGGCTCAGTGGTTAAGAGCATTGCCTGCTCTTCCAAAGGTCCTGAGTTCAATTCCCGGCAACCACATGGTGGCTCACAACCATCTGTAAAGAGGTCTGGTGCCCTCTTCTGGCCTGCAGACATACACACAGACAGAATATTGTATACTTAATAAATAAATAAATAAATAAATAAATAAATATTAAAAAAAAATACGGGCTTTGGCAGAGCGCTACTCCCCTTTCTCTATTATTATTGCTACACAACGAAAAGGACGGGGGGGGGGGGGTGATGTGCAGTGCTGGTATTGAAATCTCACTGACTCCTTCCGCACTCCTTGTCAATTCCCGACTTTGTCAAATCAACTATCGTGAATCTTTGATGTGGGTTGGCCCTTTAGGAACTCAGAGAAACAAGACAGACCTATTTCATTCCAGAAACCTCCCAGTTCCTGAGCCCTAGCCCTGGAAGTCTCAAAGCCATCACATCCAGAAATCTCTCTAGTCCCTGCTAGTGGTGAACTCACTTCGTCTTCCCCAGGACCACTAATTATTTCTCCGTGTTTTCCTCTGAGATCTGAGGTCAGCTTTCTTCTTCCTCCCTCTGGCCTCTCCATGATCTCCATTCTCTAGACAACATGTCTAGAACTGAGTCTTATAGGCACCGAGAGAGTGTATCTTGAGGGCACTTGGCATTTCTAGGACACGAGTGACATCACAAAATTCCGAGAGCTCTCCGGGATACCGTAGAATTTCCAGAGAAGGGACTGCTGATGTCGTGAGGCACGGCCTTTACCTCCTTGCTAATATTTCTCCCCGAACTGACCAACCGACCGACTGACCGGAACCTGAGGTTTCCTTTCCAGGAGTCTCTCCTGCGACACAGAGGGAGCCATTCAGGATTTCCTCCTTCCAAAACCAGAAATTTCTCTCTGCTTCATTAAAATCTTTTCACTACTTCCTTCTCCCATGGGGAGTTAGTTAGTTGAACACTCACTTTTTTCATGAATGTCCCTTCCTCCCTCTCCGGAACATCTCATATTACTGATTCATACTCAGTAAATCAGTAATATGAGAAATTAGGCCAGGAGGACACGGAAGATGAGGGTTGAGTCCTCTGAAGTGAACAAGCACTTAGGGAAGACTAAACTTAAGGGAATTTGACTCTGAGTGGCAAGACATGAATAGCTGCTGCCAAGGCACAGATGCAGGCATCGGGCTGAGGCACCAACTGGGCCCTTGGCATCCTCCTGCATCATCAGAGCTGTGTGAGAAACTCAGACCAAAGGAGGGCCGTGTTCAAAGGGAGAGGGCATTTTCTATGGATGGCTGCCAGCTATCTCTTGGCTTCTGTAAGTACAGGAACTCAACAAAGACAGAGACATGCCAGACAGGAGGTTTTGGTAAAAATCTGAACTGAACTGAATAGAAACTGGCTATTACGTATTAGTGTTTTCAGAGTTATGTCTGAGGAACAAAATACTTAAATAAAATAAAACCAAATCCTTAAAAAACATCCAGGTGTCCTCTGAGGGGGCATGGAAAACAAAACAAAACAAAAAGATAAGAGGGATTTTAGTTGTTCCAAAAACCCTCAGAGCCGGGCGGTGGTGGCGCATGCCTTTAATCCCAACACTTGGGAGGCAGAGGCAGGTGGATCTCTGTGAGTTCGAGGCCAGCCTGGTCTAGAAGAGCTAGTGCCAGGACAGGCTCCAAAGCTACAGAGAAACCCTGTCTCGAAAAATCAAAAAAAAAAAAAAAAAAAAAAAACCCTCAGGAACTAAACTTCCCCTGGAGAATAGCAAGAGTTCATTGGGAAACTGTCTGTCTCCTGTTGCATCGTTTCAAGTTTTTCTAACTTGAGACTGGATGGTGTCAGCTGTAAGATTTTCATCTTTTACGCTCACAGTGAGATTCTAGCCTTTTTTCTTTTTTTATTGAGAGATGGACACATGTTCCCTCCCTCTAGTTCTATTGGCTGTACAGCTTTGACCAAGAAAGAGGGTTGGATTTCATCAAAGAATTTCTCTCCATTTTATATTTCACCCACTTTTGATTGCTATTAAGTGCAATCTAGCTGGTTTGTGGTGTTTCAGGAACACTTTCCTTATTCTTCTGGGTTGTGTGTGTGTGTGTGTGTGTGTGTGTGTGTGTGTGTTTGGTTGGTTTTGTGAGACAGGGTTTATCTAGGGAACAGTCCTGGAATGTCCTTGGTAGGTGAGGCTGGCCTTGAACTCCCCCTGCCTCTCTGTCATTTCTTCCTACTTGGTGTGTGTTTGGTTGCTGTTTTGAGTTTTCAGATCTCCTGAAAAAAAGATCAAGATCATTTCTTTCCTAAACTCTGTGTCCTTGGGACACAAGCATTAAAGGGTGTGGCTACAGCTCCACTGGACCTCTTTGATATGGATATCTGCAGCCTTTCCTGTTGGAGTTGGGAAACTGAAAGTTGTTGACTTGAATTCACTCATTGCAAAAAAAAAAAAAAAAACAAAAAAACAAAAAACAAACAAAAAAAAAAACAAGAAACAAAAAAAAACCACCCTTATTTATTTTATTATTTCACATTTTAACTTGATTTTTTTTTCTTTTTTTGAGACAGGAATTGGCTTTTTATTTATGCTCCAGACAATCTATCTCACTACATGGCCCAGGACTTCTTTCTGAACGCTTCCATGATAGTAGTCAGCTGCCCAAAATATACTGCTGCTGCTGCAATTTTAGAAAAAAATTAAATAAAAATAAATAACCTGAGATAAACAAAGAAAAAAAGGAAAGCACCTATTTTTCCTTCCTTCCTTCCTTCCTTCCTTCCTGTTTTCTTCTTTTATTATTTTTTATTTTTGGTTTCTCTGTATAATATCTTTAACTCACAATATAAACCAGGCTGTCATCTTGGTGACATTATGGTTTTGTTTTATCTTATTTCTGGTCTGAAAATTGACAAATTGACATTTCTTCTCCCTCTCTCTTTCTCATTTAATTCATGTTTTATTTTATGTATTTATTCATTTATTTATTTATTTTTGTTTGTGTTTTGGTTTTGATTTTCAAGGCATGGTTTCTCTGTTGTCTTAGAACTAGCTCTTGTCGACCAGGCTGTCCTCAAACTCCCAGAGATCCAACTGCCTCTCTGCCAGATATGGAACCAGTCATCTTGGTTAGTTCAAAAGCCACCCCATAAACACATGTGCGCGTGTTTATGACATGAACACGTGAGACATGAACACGTGAGAAACAGGAAGGAACGAGGAGTGGTGTCCACTCTCTCACTAAATGCAGGCCTGCCTGCAGTGATTGAAAGAATCAGAAATGGAGAGATGGAATTTCTGGACTTTCCAGAAACCACATGGTGGAAATCTAGTGCCCTCTTCTGTTGACAGGGCCTAGATGTGCATATTTGCTGTTTTCTGGTTGAAGCTGGGAAACAGTACCTTCTTGCTGAAGTTGGATAATTGTTGAATTCAGCCATTTTCAGGTTTCATAGAAAACAAAACAAAACAAAACAAAAAGCCCCTTCTTTGTTTTATTTCACATTTTAATTTTTTTTTTTTTTTTTTTTTTTTTTTTTTTTTTTTTTTTTTTTTTTTTTTTTGGACAGGACCTGTCTTTTTATTTGTGTTTCAGACAAACTATTTTACTACATGGCCCAGGACTTCTTCTTTCTGAACACTTATGCTGCAAATACAATCTTTTTTTTTAAATTAATTATTTATTATGTATACAGCACTCCTTCCATGCATGACTGCAGGCCAGAAGACCCCATTACAGATGGTTGTGAGCCACCATATTGTTGCTAGGAATTGAACTCAGGACCTTTGGAAGAACAGTCAGTGCTCTTAACCTCTGAGCCATCTCTACAGCCCCTGAAAATATAATCTTAAAAGAAAAAGTAAAATTAAAATGAATGGCCTGGAATTAACAAAGACACTAAAGGGGAAAAAAACCCTGCATTTTCGTGCTTGCTTGCTTTTTTTTTTCTTCTTTTAGTATTTTTTGAGGCACGATTTCTCTGTGTAACAGCCCTAGCTGTCCTGGAACTCAGTTTATAGACCAGGCTGTCTTGTTGGTAACGTTCTCTTTTTATTCTTATTTCCTATCTGTAAATCCACATTTCTTCTCTCTCTCTCTCTCTCTCTCGCTTTCTCTCTATCTCTCAATTTATTTATTTCTTGTTTGGTTTTGTGTTTTGCTTTGAGACAGGGTTTCTCTGCTGATTTGGAGACTGTTCTTGGAACTAGCTCCTTTCTTGTAGACCAGGCTGGCCTAAAACTCCCAGAGATCCTGCCTCTGCCAGATATGGAGCCAGTGCTCTTGAATGCCTTCATCTGGTGAGGTCAAAATATACCCCCCCCCACACACACACACCAAACACAAACACAGGCACAGGCACACCCAGAGACACATAAATAAACTTTTAAATTAAGAGCCTGGAGAGCTAGTTTCTTGGCTCTTCCTGAGAAATTGGGTTCAATTCCCAGCACCTGCATGGTTAAATAAATCATAAAAAAAAATTCTTTAAGAAATTGAAATTAAACTACACAACTGGAAACACTGTCTCAACTAAAAGTAAAATAAAATGTAAAAGAGTGCAGTGCTAAGTGCAGTTATGAAAATGTTTGGAAATATGACACCTTCCCTGTCTCCCCCACATACACAGGCACACCGAGAGAGAGGTTTAAATAAATGTGGTGGTGGCACATGCCTTTATTCCCAGCACACAGGGGGCAGAGGCAGGTGAATTTCTTGGGAGTTGGAAGCCAGCCTGGTCTACAAGAGCTAGTTCCAGATCAGCTAGGACTGTTACCCAGGGAAACCCTGTTTCGAAAAACAAGACAAAAAAATTAAAATTGAAGTAAATGTACAAGCCAAAGCTACAGGCCCTGGCCTCCACTCCTGTCCCTGAGGGCACCTGGTAAAAGTGAGAAGGCAGATTTCAGAGACTAGTAAAGTTCAAGGTCACCAGCCCTTCCTAACAGCTAGAACTCCTTGCTGAACCATTAAAGGGTGAGTCTAAGGCGGGCAGTGGTGGCGCACGCCTTTAATCCCAGCACTCTGGAGGCAGAGGCAGGCAAATCTCTGGGAGTTCCAGGACAGGCACCAAAGCTACAGAGAAAACTTGTCTTGAAAAGCCAATAAATAAATAAATAAATAAATAAATAAATAAATAAATAAAATAAAGGGTGAGGCTACAACTTGATTGGTCTGCTTAGATATGTATTTTTTTTATTTTTTTGTTTTTTTTAGAAATGCATATTTTTGTTATAGTCTTTTTTTTTTAAATTTATTTATTATATTATGTGTATAGCATTCCTTCCACGTGTGCCTGCAAGCCAGAAGGGGGCACCAGGTCTCATTATAGATGGTTGTAAGCCACCATGTGGTTGCTGGGAATTGAACTCAGGACCTCTGGAAAAGCAGTCAGTGCTCTTAACCTCTGAGCCATCTCTCCAGCCCTGTTATAGTCGTTTTTGTTTTACTGGGCAGGAAAAGATATCCAAGTGGGAATTTTTCCACAGCTGCTTTAATTTTCTCAGACTCTGTATTTAGGATGAGAAGTGGGGTGTGGGGTAGGTTGTACAAACACAACTACTGAAGAAAAGAAACCCCAAGAAAGCAAGCGAGTGGTTGCCATGGTGAAATGTCTTTGAAAGGCATTTAGGTGACTGGGAACTGCCCTTGCTGCCTCCCTCCTTTCCTCCCTCTCACCAATCCATAATTGTGGCAGCCCCTTGGCCCACATAGTCCTTTCACTGATCGGTCAGACACACTCTTTGTTTTATTTTTTAATTTTTGAATTGTGGGTGAAGTCAATTAATTGAGCTCTTAGATTATTATCATCATCATCATTCTTATTATTTGTTTATTTGTGGTTTTTCTACATAGGGATTCCCTTTGTATGCTTGTTTGCCCTGGAACTCACTTTGTAGACAAGGCTGGCCTCAGACTCACAGAGATCTAGCTGCCCCTGCCTCTACCTCTGCCTCCTAGTGCCGGAATAAAAGGCCTGTACTAAACACACTTTTAGTTTCTCTGTGTCTGTCGTCGCTTTGCCTGCAGAACAAGGTAGCCTCAAACTCACAGCGATCTGCCTGCCTCTGCCTCTCCTGATCTCTGAGGGCTGAGAACTGAGAATAAAGAAATGTGCTGCCACCATTACCCAGCTAGGCAGCTGCCCAAAATATACTGCTGCTGCGGCAGCAATAAAAAAAAAAAAAAAAAAACCTGAGATGAACAAAGAAAAAAAGGAAAACACCAGTTTATCTTCCTTTTTTCCTTTTTTCCTTCTTTTCTTCCTTCCTTGTTTTTTTTCTGTTTTCTTCTTTTATTATTTTTTTGGTACAGGGTTTCTCTGTATAATACCTTTAACTCACTATATAAACCAGGCTGTCATCTTGGTGACATTATGGTTTTGGTTTTTTTCTTATTTCCTGTTTAATCATTTCTCTCTCTCTCTCTCTCTCTCTCTCTCTCTCTCTCTCTCTCTCACACACACACACACACACACACACACACACTCACACACACACACACACACAGATTTAATTTATGTTTTTTATTTTTGTTTGTGGTTTTGTTTTGATTTTCAAGGCAGGGTTTTCTCTGTTGCTTTGGAGCCTGTCTTTGGAACTAGCTCTCGTCGACCAGGCTGGCCTCAAACTCCCAGAGATCCACCTGCCTCTCTGCCAGATATGGAACCAGTCCTTTTGAATGCTTTCATCCTTCCTGGTCATTAAAAATTTGAAATGAAACTAAGTTCTACACAACTGGAAAGACTGTCTCAAATAAAAGTTAAGTAAAATGTTCTGAAATAGGGCACCTTCCCTGCCCCCCCCCCCCACCAAGGACACACTTGGGTGCAGACCAAGAGATACAAACAAAATTTGAAATGAAACTAAATGTACATGAAATTAACAGAATGAGATACTAAAAACTTAGTTGGATTGTCACTGTGGTGCACATCTTTTATTCTATCATCCAAGAGACAGAGACAGGTGTACCTCTGTGAATTCCCAGGTTTTGGAGAGAGGCCCCCATCCCAAATTTAAAAAAAAAGAAGGAAGAAAAGAAGAAAGAAACATTATGAACTGTCTCCTTGTTTCTAGAAACTTGTTTTGATTTGCATTTCTCTGATGACTAAGCATGTTGAACATTTCCTTAAGTGTCTTTCAGCCATTTTAGATTCCTCGGTTGAGAGTTCTCTGTTTAAGTCTGTACTCCATTTTGTGAATTAGATTATTTGTTCTTGAGATGACCAATGTCTTGTGTTCTTTGTATGTTTTGGAGATCAGACAGACCTCTGTCTGATGTGGGGTTAGTGAAGATCTTTTTCCATTCTGTAAGGCCGTCATTTTGTCTTGTTGGCCGTGTTCTTTGCTTTACAGAAGCTTTTCAGTTTCAGGAGGTCTCTCTCACTTATTAATTGTTTCTCTCAGTGTCTGTGCTACTGGGGTTCTATTTAGGAAGCGGTCTCCTGTGCTGATGCGTTCAAATGCGTTTGATATTTTTATTTTTATATTCTTTTATTGTGGATGAAGTCAATTATTTGAACTCTCAAATATTTTTATTGTTATTATCTCTTTATTTGTTTGTTTATTTGTGGTTGTTCAACATAGGGTTTCGTTGTGTGCCCTTGTATGCGTATGCCCTGGGACTCACTTTGTAGACAAAACTGGCCTCAGACTCACAGAGAGCCATCTGCCTCTGCCTCCTAATGCTGGGATTAAAGGCTAAACAACCTTTTTTATATATTTATTTTCCTAATAATTTATTTTGTCGGCATTGGTGTTTTGCCTGCATGTATGTCTATCTGAGGGTGTCAGATCTTGGAGTTACAGACAGCTGTTGACTGCCATGTGGGTGGTAGGAATTGAACCTGGGTCCTCTGGAAGAGCAGTCAGCACTCTTAACCGCAGAGCCATCTCTCCAGCCCCCACCTTTTTTTTGAAAACAGGGTTTCTCTATGTCACTTTGCCTGTCCTGAATCTCAATCTGCAGAACAAGGTAGCTTTAAACTTACAGTGATCTGCCAGCCTTGGTCTCCCTGATCTTGAAGGTGTTTTATCATCTCTCTCTCTGTCTGGCTATCTATCTATCTATCTATCTATCTATCTATCTATCTATCTATCCATTCATTTATTAGTTTATGTATTTGTTTATGTGTTTATTTATGTATTTATTTATTTTTGTTTTCTGAGACAGGATTTCTCTCTAGCTTTTGAGTCTGTCCTGGATCCAGACCTGGTCACAGCTGTACCTGAAAATAAAATAAACAAACAAACAAAAACAAAAACAAAGCAAAGCAAAAGCCAGGCAGGACTCTCTGGTTGACCTTCCCTTTCCCCCTCCCCCATGGGCTCCTCAGAGGCAGTGAGGCCTCCGGCAGGGAATCCACAGAGCCTCTGCCCAAGGCTCTCCAGGGAACCCACTCTCTCCCTTTCCCCCAGCCCCAGGGCTGCCAGCCACATCTATCTCAGGCAGAGGTGGCGGGCACTCTGGCTATCCAGGATGTGACAGACACAGACACAGAGAAGCAGGGAGGAAAGTTGCCCACTCTCTCACTAGACACAGGCATGCAGGAGGAACAATGAAAGAATGAGAACTGGAGAGATGGAATTTCTGGAATGTCCAGAAACCACATGGTGGGGATCTAGTGACCTCTTTTGGTGACAGGGAGTACAGCACAGATTTGGGTTCTTGTGCTCCTGAGATGTAACCCCCACAAGGCAGCAGCTCATAAGTGATTGTAAATCCAGTTTCACACGACTGCACATAAAATAAAGTTAAATAAATCATAAAAAAATTCTTTAAAAATTTGAAATTAAAATAAGTTCTACACAACCAGAAAGACTGTCTCAAATAAAAGTAAAATAAAATGTTCTAAAATAGGACAACTTCCCTGCCCCCCACCCCCACAGGGACACACTTGGTGCAGACCAAGAGATACAAACAAAATTTGAAATTAAACTAAATCTACAAGAAACTGACCCTGGTTATTGTGGTGCACATCTTTTATTCTATCATCAAAGAGACAGAGGCAGGTGGACCTCTGTGAATTTCCAGGCTTTATAGAGAGGCCCCCAACCCTAGAAACTGGACCATGGGAGTTTAGGACCTATAAGACAGTGCACGAGTCTTGTGATCTCACTTGGTAGATGAGTCTGGATTTTAACTCACAGATGTCCTTCTGCCTGTGTCTCCCACGTGCTGGGATAAAGGGTTCCCTAATTCTTGAATGGCATACTGAAAGTAGTTATTTCTACTTAGGTTGCGTTTGATTTTTTAAAAAAAAATCCATGCCTATTTATTTATTTATTTTTGGTTTTTCACGACAGGGTTTCTCTGTAGCTTTGTAGATAGTGTTGGCTGGCTGGCTGGCTGGCTGGCTGGCTGGCCAGCTGGCTGGCTTTCAGTTCCCTGACAGAAATAAGCACATTATGGAGGAACCACAAAGTTGTTACACTATGTGGGTGTGATGAGGAGAGATTGTGAGTGTCCTGTCAGAACAAAGTTAGTCCCATAGTTGATGAAATTCATTATCCCAAAAATTCAGCAGAATATATCCCAAGTTTGCAAATGTGTGATCAGCTTGTGACAGGTTGGGCTGGAGATGCTGAGAACTGGGGAGCCCTCAATGCAAGACCAGATACTCATTCCCATGAAGAGAGAGGGAGGGAAGGAGGGAGGGAGGGATCATTCATTCATTCTTTCCTATACTCAAGTTTAAGAAAAGATGAGTGGCTATGGAGAGACCACTCACAGATATGAAAAATCATTTCCTAAAAATCAAATTTCTCAGTCACTATGCAACTGCTATGGTGCTTCTCCTAGATAGAACAAAACACACACACACACACACACACACACACACACACACACACACACACACAAAGGTGAACCAGGGAAAAGCTTTCTAAGCCTTTAAGGATGCACCGTGACTTCAGAGACCTCAGGGAGTATAGGGATGGGTGCTTGATGCTTCAGACTCATGTCATTGAAGGACATAACATAGTCTGGATTCACAGAGATTCACAACACAGAGCCATTGTCACTTACCCAGAGCTAACAAGAAATTGCAGTCTCAGCCGGGCTGTGGTGTGTGCATGCCTTTAATCACAGCACACACACAGATCTCTGTGAATTCAAAGATGGCCTGATTTACAGAGTGAGTTTTAGGACAGCCCAAGATACACAAAGAAACCCTTTCTTGAAAAACAAAACAAAACAGCAAAAGAAAGAAAGAAAGAAATGGAAAAAGAAAAAAAAAAGGCAGTCTCTTCCCACTCTCTCATCCATTGGCTCTTAAAGAGCTCTCAAGCTGAACTGGAGACCAGGGTGTCATTCATAACTGGGAAGCTAGAAACCTTAGGGGACCACAGGAGTCAGACTGACTGCAGCACTTGATGCCTCAACCCTGCTAATGGCTGTGATATAAGGCATGGTAAAATATGGGCTTTGGGCCTTTCGGCCGCGGTAGCCATCTTTCAGTAACTCGCCAAAATGACAAACACAAAGGGAAAGAGGAGGGGCACTCACTATATGTTCTCTAGGCCCTTTAGGAAACATGGAGTTGTTCCTTTGGCCACGAATCTACAAGAAGGGCGATATTATAGACATCAAGGGAATGGGCACTGTTCAAAAAGGAATACCCCATAAATGTTACCACGGCAAAACCGGAAGAGTCTACAATGTCACCCAGCATGCTGTGGGCATCATTGTAAACAAGCCAGTTAAGGGCAAGATTCTTGCCAAGAGAATTAATGTGCGGATTGAACACATCAAGCACTCGAAGAGCAGAGACAGCTTTCTGAAGCGGGTGAAGGAGAACGACCAGAAGGAAAAGGAAGACAAAGAGAAGGGCACCTGGGTTCAGCTCAAGCGAACCCAGAGAAGCACACTTCGCGAGGACCTACGGGAAGGAGCCTGAGCTGCTGGAGCCCATTCCCTACGAATTCATGGCCTGATGTACAAAAAGAAATAACACACCTGGACTATTAAAAAAAAAAATACGGGGGGCTGGAGAGATGGCTCAGTGATTAAGAGCATTGCCTGCTCTTCCAAAGGTCCTGAGTTCAATTCCCGGCAACCACATGGTGGCTCACAACCATCTGTAAAGAGGTCTGGTGCCCTCTTCTGGCCTGCAGACATACACACAGACAGAATATTGTATACTTAATAAATAAATAAATAAATAAATATTAAAAAAAAATACGGGCTTTGGCAGAGCGCTACTCCCCTTTCTCTATTATTATTGCTACACAACGAAAAGGACGGGGGGGGGGGGGGTTGATGTGCAGTGCTGGTATTGAAATCTCAATGACTCCTTCCGCACTCCTTGTCAATTCCCGACTTTGTCAAATCAACTATCGTGAATCTTTGATGTGGGTTGGCCCTTTAGGAACTCAGAGAAACAAGACAGACCTATTTCATTCCAGAAACCTCCCAGTTCCTGAGCCCTAGCCCTGGAAGTCTCAAAGCCATCACATCCAGAAATCTCTCTAGTCCCTGCTAGTGGTGAACTCACTTCGTCTTCCCCAGGACCACTAATTATTTCTCCGTGTTTTCCTCTGAGATCTGAGGTCAGCTTTCTTCTTCCTCCCATGGCCTCTCCATGATCTCCATTCTCTAGACAACATGTCTAGAACTGAGTCTTATAGGCACCGAGAGAGTGTATCTTGAGGGCACTTGGCATTTCTAGGACACGAGTGACATCACAAAATTCCGAGAGCTCTCCGGGATACCGTAGAATTTCCAGAGAAGGGACTGCTGATGTCGTGAGGCACGGCCTTTACCTCCTTGCTAATATTTCTCCCCGAACTGACCAACCGACCGACTGACCGGAACCTGAGGTTTCCTTTCCAGGAGTCTCTCCTGCGACACAGAGGGAGCCATTCAGGATTTCCTCCTTCCAAAACCAGAAATTTCTCTCTGCTTCATTAAAATCTTTTCACTACTTCCTTCTCCCATGGGGAGTTAGTTAGTTGAACACTCACTTTTTTCATGAATGTCCCTTCCTCCCTCTCCGGAACATCTCATATTACTGATTCATACTCAGTAAATCAGTAATATGAGAAATTAGGCCAGGAGGACACGGAAGATGAGGGTTGAGTCCTCTGAAGTGAACAAGCACTTAGGGAAGGCTAAACTTAAGGGAATTTGACTCTGAGTGGCAAGACATGAATAGCTGCTGCCAAGGCACAGATGCAGGCATCGGGCTGAGGCACCAACTGGGCCCTTGGCATCCTCCTGCATCATCAGAGCTGTGTGAGAAACTCAGACCAAAGGAGGGCCGTGATCAAAGGGAGAGGGCATTTTCTATGGATGGCTGCCAGCTATCTCTTGGCTTCTGTAAGTACAGAAACTCAACAAAGACAGAGACATGCCAGACAGGAGGTTTTGGTAAAAATCTGAACTGAACTGAATAGAAACTGGCTATTACGTATTAGTGTTTTCAGAGTTATGTCTGAGGAACAAAATACTTAAATAAAATAAAACCAAATCTTTAAAAAACATCCAGGTGTCCTCTGAGGGGGCATGGAAAACAAAACAAAACAAAAAGATAAGAGGGATTTTAGTTGTTCCAAAAACCCTCAGAGCCGGGCGGTGGTGGCGCATGCCTTTAATCCCAACACTTGGGAGGCAGAGGCAGGTGGATCTCTGTGAGTTCGAGGCCAGCCTGGTCTAGAAGAGCTAGTGCCAGGACAGGCTCCAAAGCTAAAGAGAAACCCTGTCTCGAAAAATCAAAAAAAAAAAAAAAAAAAAAACCCTCAGGAACTAAACTTCCCCTGGAGAATAGCAAGAGTTCATTGGGAAACTGTCTGTCTCCTGTTGCATCGTTTCAAGTTTTTCTAACTTGAGACTGGATGGTGTCAGCTGTAAGATTTTCATCTTTTACGCTCACAGTGAGATTCTAGCCTTTTTTCTTTTTTTATTGAGAGATGGACACATGTTCCCTCCCTCTAGTTCTATTGGCTGTACAGCTTTGACCAAGAAAGAGGGTTGGATTTCATCAAAGAATTTCTCTCCATTTTATATTTCACCCACTTTTGATTGCTATTAAGTGCAATCTAGCTGGTTTGTGGTGTTTCAGGAACACTTTCCTTATTCTTCTGGGTTTTGTGTGTGTGTGTGTTTGTGTGTGTGTGTGTGTGTGTTTGGTTGGTTTTGTGAGACAGGGTTTATCTAGGGAACAGTCCTGGAATGTCCTTGGTAGGTGAGGCTGGCCTTGAACTCCCCCTGCCTCTCTGTCATTTCTTCCTACTTGGTGTGTGTTTGGTTGCTGTTTTGAGTTTTCAGATCTCCTGAAAAAAAGATCAAGATCATTTCTTTCCTAAACTCTGTGTCCTTGGGACACAAGCATTAAAGGGTGTGGCTACAGCTCCACTGGACCTCTTTGATATGGATATCTGCAGCCTTTCCTGTTGGAGTTGGGAAACTGAAAGTTGTTGACTTGAATTCACTCATTGCAAAAAAAACAAAAAACAAAAAAAAAACAAGAAACAAAAAAAAACCACCCTTATTTATTTTATTATTTCACATTTTAACTTGATTTTTTTTTCTTTTTTTGAGACAGGAATTGGCTTTTTATTTATGCTCCAGACAATCTATCTCACTACATGGCCCAGGACTTCTTTCTGAACGCTTCCATGATAGTAGTCAGCTGCCCAAAATATACTGCTGCTGCTGCAATTTTAGAAAAAAATTAAATAAAAATAAATAACCTGAGATGAACAAAGAAAAAAAGGAAAGCACCTATTTTTCCTTCCTTCCTTCCTTCCTTCCTTCCTTCCTGTTTTCTTCTTTTATTATTTTTTATTTTTGGTTTCTCTGTATAATACCTTTAACTCACTATATAAACCAGGCTGTCATCTTGGTGACATTATGGTTTTGTTTTTTCTTATTTCTGGTCTGAAAATTGACAAATTGACATTTCTTCTCCCTCTCTCTTTCTCATTTAATTCATGTTTTATTTTATGTATTTATTCATTTATTTATTTATTTTTGTTTGTGTTTTGGTTTTGATTTTCAAGGCATGGTTTCTCTGTTGTCTTAGAACTAGCTCTTGTCGACCAGGCTGTCCTCAAACTCCCAGAGATCCAACTGCCTCTCTGCCAGATATGGAACCAGTCATCTTGGTTAGTTCAAAAGCCACCCCATAAACACATGTGCGCGTGTTTATGACATGAACACGTGAGACATGAACACGTGAGAAACAGGAAGGAACGAGGAGTGGTGTCCACTCTCTCACTAAATGCAGGCTTGCCTGCAGTGATTGAAAGAATCAGAAATGGAGAGATGGAATTTCTGGACTTTCCAGAAACCACATGGTGGAAATCTAGTGCCCTCTTCTGTTGACAGGGCCTAGATGTGCATATTTGCTGTTTTCTGGTTGAAGCTGGGAAACAGTACCTTCTTGCTGAAGTTGGATAATTGTTGAATTCAGCCATTTTCAGGTTTCATAGAAAACAAAACAAAAAGCCCCTTCTTTGTTTTATTTCACATTTTAATTTTTTTTTGTTTTTGTTTTTTGTTTTTTGAGACAGGACCTGTCTTTTTATTTGTGTTTCAGACAAACTATTTTACTACATGGCCCAGGACTTCTTCTTTCTGAACACTTATGCTGCAAATACAATCTTTTTTTTTAAATTAATTATTTATTATGTATACAGCACTCCTTCCATGCATGACTGCAGGCCAGAAGACCCCATTACAGATGGTTGTGAGCCACCATATTGTTGCTAGGAATTGAACTCAGGACCTTTGGAAGAACAGTCAGTGCTCTTAACCTCTGAGCCATCTCTACAGCCCCTGAAAATATAATCTTAAAAGAAAAAGTAAAATTAAAATGAATGGCCTGGAATTAACAAAGACATAAAAGGGGGAAAAACCCTGCATTTTCTTGCTTGCTTTTTTTTTTTTCTCTTCTTTTAGTATTTTTTGAGGCACGATTTCTCTGTGTAACAGCCCTAGCTGTCCTGGAACTCAGTTTATAGACCAGGCTGTCTTGTTGGTAACGTTCTCTTTTTATTCTTATTTCCTATCTGTAAATCCACATTTCTTCTCTCTCTCTCTCTCTCTCTCTCTCTCTCTCTCTCTCTCTCTCTCGCTTTCTCTCTCTCTCTCTATTTATTTATTTCTTGTTTGGTTTTGTGTTTTGCTTTATGAGACAGGGTTTCTCTGCTGATTTGGAGACTGTTCTTGGAACTAGCTCCTTTCTTGTAGACCAGGCTGGCCTAAAACTCCCAGAGATCCTGCCTCTGCCAGATATGGAGCCAGTGCTCTTGAATGCCTTCATCTGGTGAGGTCAAAATATACCCCCCCCCACACACACACCAAACACAAACACAGGCACAGGCACACCCAGAGACACATAAATAAACTTTTAAATTAAGAGCCTGGAGAGTTAGTTTCTTGGCTCTTCCTGAGAAATTGGGTTCAATTCCCAGCACCTGCATGGTTAAATAAATCATAAAAAAAATTCTTTAAGAAATTGAAATTAAACTTCACAACTGGAAACACTGTCTCAACTAAAAGTAAAATAAAATGTAAAAGAGTGCAGTGCTAAGTGCTGTTATGAAAATGTTTGGAAATATGACACCTTCCCTGTCTCCCCCACATACACAGGCACACCGAGAGAGAGGTTTAAATAAATGTGGTGGTGGCACATGCCTTTATTCCCAGCACACAGGGGGCAGAGGCAGGTGAATTTCTTGGGAGTTGGAAGCCAGCCTGGTCTACAAGAGCTAGTTCCAGATCAGCTAGGACTGTTACCCAGGGAAACCCTGTTTCGAAAAACAAGACAAAAAAATTAAAATTGAAGTAAATGTACAAGCCAAAGCTACAGGCCCTGGCCTCCACTCCTGTCCCTGAGGGCACCTGGTAAAAGTGAGAAGGCAGATTTCAGAGACTAGTAAAGTTCAAGGTCACCAGCCCTTCCTAACAGCTAGAACTCCTTGCTGAACCATTAAAGGGTGAGTCTAAGGCAGGCAGTGGTGGCGCACGCCTTTAATCCCAGCACTCTGGAGGCAGAGGCAGGCAAATCTCTGGGAGTTCCAGGACAGGCACCAAAGCTACAGAGAAAACTTGTCTTGAAAAGCCAATAAATAAATAAATAAATAAATAAATAAATAAATAATATAAAGGGTGAGGCTACAACTTGATTGGTCTGCTTAGATATGTATTTTTTTTATTTTTTTTGTTTTTTTTAGATATGCATATTTTTGTTATAGTCGTTTTTTTTTTTTAAATTTATTTATTATATTATGTGTATAGCATTCCTTCCACGTGTGCCTGCAAGCCAGAAGGGGGCACCAGGTCTCATTATAGATGGTTGTAAGCCACCATGTGGTTGCTGGGAATTGAACTCAGGACCTCTGGAAAAGCAGTCAGTGCTCTTAACCTCTGAGCCATCTCTCCAGCCCTGTTATAGTCGTTTTTGTTTTACTGGGCAGGAAAAGATATCCAAGTGGGAATTTTTCCACAGCTGCTTTAATTTTCTCAGACTCTGTATTTAGGATGAGAAGTGGGGTGTGGGGTAGGTTGTACAAACACAACTACTGAAGAAAAGAAACCCCAAGAAAGCAAGCGAGTGGTTGCCATGGTGAAATGTCTTTGAAAGGCATTTAGGTGACTGGGAACTGCCCTTGCTGCCTCCCTCCTTTCCTCCCTCTCACCAATCCATAATTGTGGCAGCCCCTTGGCCCACATAGTCCTTTCACTGATCGGTCAGACACACTCTTTGTTTTATTTTTTAATTTTTGAATTGTGGGTGAAGTCAATTAATTGAGCTCTTAGATTATTATCATCATCATCATTATTATTATTTGTTTATTTGTGGTTTTTCTACATAGGGATTCCCTTTGTATGCTTGTTTGCCCTGGAACTCACTTTGTAGACAAGGCTGGCCTCAGACTCACAGAGATCTAGCTGCCCCTGCCTCTACCACTGCCTCCTAGTGCCGGAATAAAAGGCCTGTACTAAACACACTTTTAGTTTCTCTGTGTCTGTCGTCGCTTTGCCTGCAGAACAAGGTAGCCTCAAACTCACAGCGATCTGCCTGCCTCTGCCTCTCCTGATCTCTGAGGGCTGAGAACTGAGAATAAAGAAATGTGCTGCCACCATTACCCAGCTAGGCAGCTGCCCAAAATATACTGCTGCTGCGGCAGCAATAAAAAAAAAAAAAATAACCTGAGATAAACAAAGAAAAAAAGGAAAACACCAGTTTTTCTTCCTTCTTTCCTTTTTTCCTTCTTTTCTTCCTTCCTTGTTTTTTTTCTGTTTTCTTCTTTTATTATTTTTTTGGTACAGGGTTTCTCTGTATAATACCTTTAACTCACTATATAAACCAGGCTGTCATCTTGGTGACATTATGGTTTTGTGTTTTTTCTTATTTCCTGTTTAATCATTTCTCTCTCTCTCTCTCTCTCTCTCTCTCTCTCTCTCTCTTCTCTCTCTCTCTCTCTGTCTCACACACACACACATACAGAGATTTAATTTATGTTTTTTATTTTTGTTTGTGTTTTTGTTTTGATTTTCAAGGCAGGGTTTTCTCTGTTGCTTTGGAGCCTGTCTTTGGAACTAGCTCTCGTCGACCAGGCTGGCCTCAAACTCCCAGAGATCCACCTGCCTCTCTGCCAGATATGGAACCAGTCCTTTTGAATGCTTTCATCCTTCCTGGTCATTAAAAATTTGAAATGAAACTAAGTTCTACACAACTGGAAAGACTGTCTCAAATAAAAAGTAAAATGTTCTGAAATAGGGCACCTTCCCTGCCCCCCCCCACCAAGGACACACTTGGGTGCAGACCAAGAGATACAAACAAAATTTGAAATGAAACTAAATGTACATGAAATTAACAGAATGAGATACTAAAAACTTAGTTGGATTGTCACTGTGGTGCACATCTTTTATTCTATCATCCAAGAGACAGAGACAGGTGTACCTCTGTGAATTCCCAGGTTTTGGAGAGAGGCCCCCATCCCAAATTTAAAAAAAAAGAAGGAAGAAAAGAAGAAAGAAACATTATGAACTGTCTCCTTGTTTCTAGAAACTTGTTTTGATTTGCATTTCTCTGATGACTAAGCATGTTGAACATTTCCTTAAGTGTCTTTCAGCCATTTTAGATTCCTCGGTTGAGAGTTCTCTGTTTAAGTCTGTACTCCATTTTGTGAATTAGATTATTTGTTCTTGAGATGACCAATGTCTTGTGTTCTTTGTATGTTTTGGAGATCAGACAGACCTCTGTCTGATGTGGGGTTAGTGAAGATCTTTTTCCATTCTGTAAGGCCGTCATTTTGTCTTGTTGGCCGTGTTCTTTGCTTTACAGAAGCTTTTCAGTTTCAGGAGGTCTCTCTCACTTATTAATTGTTTCTCTCAGTGTCTGTGCTACTGGGGTTCTATTTAGGAAGCGGTCTCCTGTGCTGATGCGTTCAAATGCGTTTGATATTTTTATTTTTATATTCTTTTATTGTGGATGAAGTCAATTATTTGAACTCTCAAATATTTTTATTGTTATTATCTCTTTATTTGTTTGTTTATTTGTGGTTGTTCAACATAGGGTTTTGTTGTGTGCCCTTGTATGCGTATGCCCTGGGACTCACTTTGTAGACAAAACTGGCCTCAGACTCACAGAGAGCCATCTGCCTCTGCCTCCTAATGCTGGGATTAAAGGCTAAACAACCTTTTTTATATATTTATTTTCCTAATAATTTATTTTGTCGGCATTGGTGTTTTGCCTGCATGTATGTCTATCTGAGGGTGTCAGATCTTGGAGTTACAGACAGCTGTTGACTGCCATGTGGGTGGTAGGAATTGAACCTGGGTCCTCTGGAAGAGCAGTCAGCACTCTTAACCGCAGAGCCATCTCTCCAGCCCCCACCTTTTTTTTGAAAACAGGGTTTCTCTATGTCACTTTGCCTGTCCTGAATCTCAATCTGCAGAACAAGGTAGCTTTAAACTTACAGTGATCTGCCAGCCTTGGTCTCCCTGATCTTGAAGGTGTTTTATCATCTCTCTCTCTGTCTGGCTATCTATCTATCTATCTATCTATCTATCTATCTATCTATCTATCCATTCATTTATTAGTTTATGTATTTGTTTATGTGTTTATTTATGTATTTATTTATTTTTGTTTTCTGAGACAGGATTTCTCTCTAGCTTTTGAGTCTGTCCTGGATCCAGACCTGGTCACAGCTGTACCTGAAAATAAAATAAACAAACAAACAAAAACAAAAACAAAGCAAAGCAAAAGCCAGGCAGGACTCTCTGGTTGACCTTCCCTTTCCCCCTCCCCCATGGGCTCCTCAGAGGCAGTGAGGCCTCCGGCAGGGAATCCACAGAGCCTCTGCCCAAGGCTCTCCAGGGAACCCACTCTCTCCCTTTCCCCCAGCCCCAGGGCTGCCAGCCACATCTATCTCAGGCAGAGGTGGCGGGCACTCTGGCTATCCAGGATGTGACAGACACAGACACAGAGAAGCAGGGAGGAAAGTTGCCCACTCTCTCACTAGACACAGGCATGCAGGAGGAACAATGAAAGAATGAGAACTGGAGAGATGGAATTTCTGGAATGTCCAGAAACCACATGGTGGGGATCTAGTGACCTCTTTTGGTGACAGGGAGTACAGCACAGATTTGGGTTCTTGTGCTCCTGAGATGTAACCCCCACAAGGCAGCAGCTCATAAGTGATTGTAAATCCAGTTTCACACGACCGCACATAAAATAAAGTTAAATAAATCATAAAAAAATTCTTTAAAAATTTGAAATTAAAATAAGTTCTACACAACCAGAAAGACTGTCTCAAATAAAAGTAAAATAAAATGTTCTAAAATAGGACAACTTCCCTGCCCCCCACCCCCACAGGGACACACTTGGTGCAGACCAAGAGATACAAACAAAATTTGAAATTAAACTAAATCTACAAGAAACTGACCCTGGTTATTGTGGTGCACATCTTTTATTCTATCATCAAAGAGACAGAGGCAGGTGGACCTCTGTGAATTTCCAGGCTTTATAGAGAGGCCCCCAACCCTAGAAACTGGACCATGGGAGTTTAGGACCTATAAGACAGTGCACGAGTCTTGTGATCTCACTTGGTAGATGAGTCTGGATTTTAACTCACAGATGTCCTTCTGCCTGTGTCTCCCACGTGCTGGGATAAAGGGTTCCCTAATTCTTGAATGGCATACTGAAAGTAGTTATTTCTACTTAGTTTGCGTTTGATTTTTTAAAAAAAAATCCATGCCTATTTATTTATTTATTTTTGGTTTTTCACGACAGGGTTTCTCTGTAGCTTTGTAGATAGTGTTGGCTGGCTGGCTGGCTGGCTGGCTGGCTGGCCAGCTGGCTGGCTTTCAGATCCCTGACAGAAATAAGCACATTATGGAGGAACCACAAAGTTGTTACACTATGTGGGTGTGATGAGGAGAGTTGTGAGTGTCCTGTCAGAACAAAGTTAGTCCCATAGTTGATGAAATTCATTATCCCAAAAATTCAGCAGAATATATCCCAAGTTTGCAAATGTGTGATCAGCTTGTGACAGGTTGGGCTGGAGATGCTGAGAACTGGGGAGCCCTCAATGCAAGACCAGATACTCATTCCCATGAAGAGAGAGGGAGGGAAGGAGGGAGGGAGGGATCATTCATTCATTCTTTCCTATACTCAAGTTTAAGAAAAGATGAGTGGCTATGGAGAGACCACTCACAGATATGAAAAATCATTTCCTAAAAATCAAATTTCTCAGTCACTATGCAACTGCTATGGTGCTTCTCCTAGATAGAACAAAACACACACACACACACACACACACACACACACACACACACACAAAGGTGAACCAGGGAAAAGCTTTCTAAGCCTTTAAGGATGCACCGTGACTTCAGAGACCTCAGGGAGTATAGGGATGGGTGCTTGATGCTTCAGACTCATGTCATTGAAGGACATAACATAGTCTGGATTCACAGAGATTCACAACACAGAGCCATTGTCACTTACCCAGAGCTAACAAGAAATTGCAGTCTCAGCCGGGCTGTGGTGTGTGCATGCCTTTAATCACAGCACACACACAGATCTCTGTGAATTCAAAGATGGCCTGATTTACAGAGTGAGATTTAGGACAGCCCAAGATACACAAAGAAACCCTTTCTTGAAAAACAAAACAAAACAGCAAAAGAAAGAAAGAAAGAAATGGAAAAAGAAAAAAAAAAGGCAGTCTCTTCCCACTCTCTCATCCATTGGCTCTTAAAGAGCTCTCAAGCTGAACTGGAGACCAGGGTGTCATTCATAACTGGGAAGCTAGAAACCTTAGGGGACCACAGGAGTCAGACTGACTGCAGCACTTGATGCCTCAACCCTGCTAATGGCTGTGATATAAGGCATGGTAAAATATAGGCTTTGGGCCTTTCAGCCGCGGTAGCCATCTTTCAGTAACTCGCCAAAATGACAAACACAAAGGGAAAGAGGAGGGGCACTCGCTATATGTTCTCTAGGCCCTTTAGGAAACATGGAGTTGTTCCTTTGGCCACGAATCTACAAGAAGGGCGATATTATAGACATCAAGGGAATGGGCACTGTTCAAAAAGGAATGCCCCATAAATGTTACCACGGCAAAACCGGAAGAGTCTACAATGTCACCCAGCATGCTGTGGGCATCATTGTAAACAAGCCAGTTAAGGGCAAGATTCTTGCCAAGAGAATTAATGTGCGGATTGAACACATCAAGCACTCGAAGAGCAGAGACAGCTTTCTGAAGCGGGTGAAGGAGAACGACCAGAAGGAAAAGGAAGACAAAGAGAAGGGCACCTGGGTTCAGCTCAAGCGAACCCAGAGAAGCACACTTCGCGAGGACTAACGGGAAGGAGCCTGAGCTGCTGGAGCCCATTCCCTACGAATTCATGGCCTGATGTACAAAAAGAAATAACACACCTGGACTATTAAAAAAAAAATACGGGGGGCTGGAGAGATGGCTCAGTGGTTAAGAGCATTGCCTGCTCTTCCAAAGGTCCTGAGTTCAATTCCCGGCAACCACATGGTGGCTCACAACCATCTGTAAAGAGGTCTGGTGCCCTCTTCTGGCCTGCAGACATAC
Source organism: Microtus oregoni (assembly GCF_018167655.1). NCBI lineage: Eukaryota > Metazoa > Chordata > Mammalia > Rodentia > Cricetidae > Microtus > Microtus oregoni. The sequence continues at coordinate 173,162 of NW_024543841.1, read as the reverse complement.
ACACAGACAGAATATTGTATACTTAATAAATAAATAAATAAATATTTAAAAAAAATACGGGCTTTGGCAGAGCGCTACTCCCCTTTCTCTATTATTATTGCTACACAACGAAAAGGATGGGGGGGGGGTGATGTGCAGTGCTGGTATTGAAATCTCACTGACTCCTTCCGCACTCCTTGTCAATTCCCGACTTTGTCAAATCAACTATCGTGAATCTTTGATGTGGGTTGGCCCTTTAGGAACTCAGAGAAAAAAGACAGACCTATTTCATTCCAGAAACCTCCCAGTTCCTGAGCCCTAGCCCTGGAAGTCTCAAAGCCATCACATCCAGAAATCTCTCTAGTCCCTGCTAGTGGTGAACTCACTTCGTCTTCCCCAGGACCACTAATTATTTCTCCGTGTTTTCCTCTGAGATCTGAGGTCAGCTTTCTTCTTCCTCCCTCTGGCCTCTCCATGATCTCCATTCTCTAGACAACATGTCTAGAACTGAGTCTTATAGGCACCGAGAGAGTGTATCTTGAGGGCACTTGGCATTTCTAGGACACGAGTGACATCACAAAATTCCGAGAGCTCTCCGGGATACCGTAGAATTTCCAGAGAAGGGACTGCTGATGTCGTGAGGCACGGCCTTTACCTCCTTGCTAATATTTCTCCCCGAACTGACCAACCGACTGACTGACCGGAACCTGAGGTTTCCTTTCCAGGAGTCTCTCCTGCGACACAGAGGGAGCCATTCAGGATTTCCTCCTTCCAAAACCAGAAATTTCTCTCTGCTTCATTAAAATCTTTTCACTACTTCCTTCACCCATGGGGAGTTAGTTAGTTGAACACTCACTTTTTTCATGAATGTCCCTTCCTCCCTCTCCGGAACATCTCATATTACTGATTCATACTCAGTAAATCAGTAATATGAGAAATTAGGCCAGGAGGACACGGAAGATGAGGGTTGAGTCCTCTGAAGTGAACAAGCACTTAGGGAAGGCTAAACTTAAGGGAATTTGACTCTGAGTGGCAAGACATGAATAGCTGCTGCCAAGGCACAGATGCAGGCATCGGGCTGAGGCACCAACTGGGCCCTTGGCATCCTCCTGCATCATCAGAGCTGTGTGAGAAACTCAGACCAAAGGAGGGCAGTGTTCAAAGGGAGAGGGCATTTTCTATGGATGGCTGCCAGCTATCTCTTGGCTTCTGTAAGTACAGGAACTCAACAAAGACAGAGACATGCCAGACAGGAGGTTTTGGTAAAAATCTGAACTGAACTGAATAGAAACTGGCTATTACGTATTAGTGTTTTCAGAGTTATGTCTGAGGAACAAAATACTTAAATAAAATAAAACCAAATCCTTAAAAAACATCCAGGTGTCCTCTGAGGGGGCATGGAAAACAAAACAAAACAAAAAGATAAGAGGGATTTTAGTTGTTCCAAAAACCCTCAGAGCCGGGCGGTGGTGGCGCATGCCTTTATCCCAACACTTGGGAGGCAGAGGCAGGTGGATCTCTGTGAGTTCGAGGCCAGCCTGGTCTAGAAGAGCTAGTGCCAGGACAGGCTCCAAAGCTACAGAGAAACCCTGTCTCGAAAAATCAAAAAAAAAAAAAAAAAAAAAAAAAACCCTCAGGAACAAAACTTCCCCTGGAGAATAGCAAGAGTTCATTGGGAAACTGTCTGTCTCCTGTTGCATCGTTTCAAGTTTTTCTAACTTGAGACTGGATGGTGTCAGCTGTAAGATTTTCATCTTTTACGCTCACAGTGAGATTCTAGCCTTTTTTCTTTTTTTATTGAGAGATGGACACATGTTCCCTCCCTCTAGTTCTATTGGCTGTACAGCTTTGACCAAGAAAGAGGGTTGGATTTCATCAAAGAATTTCTCTCCATTTTATATTTCACCCACTTTTGATTGCTATTAAGTGCAATCTAGCTGGTTTGTGGTGTTTCAGGAACACTTTCCTTATTCTTCTGGGTTTTGTGTGTGTGTGTGTTTGTGTGTGTGTGTGTGTGTGTTTGGTTGGTTTTGTGAGACAGGGTTTATCTAGGGAACAGTCCTGGAATGTCCTTGGTAGGTGAGGCTGGCCTTGAACTCCCCCTGCCTCTCTGTCATTTCTTCCTACTTGGTGTGTGTTTGGTTGCTGTTTTGAGTTTTCAGATCTCCTGAAAAAAAGATCAAGATCATTTCTTTCCTAAACTCTGTGTCCTTGGGACACAAGCATTAAAGGGTGTGGCTACAGCTCCACTGGACCTCTTTGATATGGATATCTGCAGCCTTTCCTGTTGGAGTTGGGAAACTGAATGTTGTTGACTTGAATTCACTCATTGCAAAAAAAAAAAAAACAAACAAAAAAAAACAGGAAACAAAAAAAACCACCCTTATTTATTTTATTATTTCACATTTTAACTTGATTTTTTTTTTTTGAGACAGGAATTGGCTTTTTATTTATGCTCCAGACAATCTATCTCACTACATGGCCCAGGACTTCTTTCTGAACGCTTCCATGATAGTAGTCAGCTGCCCAAAATATACTGCTGCTGCTGCAATTTTAGAAAAAAATTAAATAAAAATAAATAACCTGAGATAAACAAAGAAAAAAAGGAAAGCACCTATTTTTCCTTCCTTCCTTCCTTCCTTCCTTCCTTCCTTCCTTCCTGTTTTCTTCTTTTATTATTTTTTATTTTTGGTTTCTCTGTATAATACCTTTAACTCACTATATAAACCAGGCTGTCATCTTGGTGACATTATGGTTTTGTTTTTTCTTATTTCTGGTCTGAAAATTGACAAATTGACATTTCTTCTCCCTCTCTCTTTCTCATTTAATTCATGTTTTATTTTATGTATTTATTCATTTATTTATTTATTTTTGTTTGTGTTTTGGTTTTGATTTTCAAGGCATGGTTTCTCTGTTGTCTTAGAACTAGCTCTTGTCGACCAGGCTGTCCTCAAACTCCCAGAGATCCAACTGCCTCTCTGCCAGATATGGAACCAGTCATCTTGGTTAGTTCAAAAGCCACCCCAAAAACACATGTGCGCGTGTTTATGACATGAACACGTGAGACATGAACACGTGAGAAACAGGAAGGAACGAGGAGTGGTGTCCACTCTCTCACTAAATGCAGGCCTGCCTGCAGTGATTGAAAGAATCAGAAATGGAGAGATGGAATTGCTGGACTTTCCAGAAACCACATGGTGGAAATATAGTGCCCTCTTCTGTTGACAGGGCCTAGATGTGCATATTTGCTGTTTTCTGGTTGAAGCTGGGAAACAGTACCTTCTTGCTGAAGTTGGATAATTGTTGAATTCAGCCATTTTCAGGTTTCATAGAAAACAAAACAAAACAAAACAAAAAGCCCCTTCTTGGTTTTATTTCACATTTTAATTTGTTTTGTTTTTTTTTTGTTTTTGTTTTTTAAGACAGGACCTGTCTTTTTATTTGTGTTTCAGACAAACTATTTTACTACATGGCCCAGGACTTCTTCTTTCTGAACACTTATGCTGCAAATACAATCTTTTTTTTTTTAATTAATTATTTATTATGTATACAGCACTCCTTCCATGCATGACTGCAGGCCAGAAGACCCCATTACAGATGGTTGTGAGCCACCATATTGTTGCTAGGAATTGAACTCAGGACCTTTGGAAGAACAGTCAGTGCTCTTAACCTCTGAGCCATCTCTACAGCCCCTGAAAATATAATCTTAAAAGAAAAAGTCAAATTAAAATGAATGGCCTGGAATTAACAAAGACAAAAAAGGGGGAAAAAACCCTGCATTTTCTTGCTTGCTTGCTTTTTTTTTTTTTTTCTCTCTTCTTTTAGTATTTTTTGAGGCACGATTTCTCTGTGTAACAGCCCTAGCTGTCCTGGAACTCAGTTTATAGACCAGGCTGTCTTGTTGGTAACGTTCTCTTTTTATTCTTATTTCCTATCTGTAAATCCACATTTCTTCTCTCTCTCTCTCTCTCTCTCTCTCTCTCTCTCTCTCTCTCGCTTTCTCTCTCTCTCTCAATTTATTTATTTCTTGTTTGGTTTTGTGTTTTGCTTTGAGACAGGGTTTCTCTGCTGATTTGGAGACTGTTCTTGGAACTAGCTCCTTTCTTGTAGACCAGGCTGGCCTAAAACTCCCAGAGATCCTGCCTCTGCCAGATATGGAGCCAGTGCTCTTGAATGCCTTCGTCTGGTGAGGTCAAAATATACCCTCCCCACACACACACCAAACACAAACACAGGCACAGGCACACCCAGAGACACATAAATAAACTTTTAAATTAAGAGCCTGGAGAGCTAGTTTCTTGGCTCTTCCTGAGAAATTGGGTTCAATTCCCAGCACCTGCATGGTTAAATAAATCATAAAAAAAATTCTTTAAGAAATTGAAATTAAACTACACAACTGGAAACACTGTCTCAACTAAAAGTAAAATAAAATGTAAAAGAGTGCAGTGCTAAGTGCAGTTATGAAAATGTTTGGAAATATGACACCTTCCCTGTCTCCCCCACATACACAGGCACACCGAGAGAGAGGTTTAAATAAATGTGGTGGTGGCACATGCCTTTATTCCCAGCACACAGGGGGCAGAGGCAGGTGAATTTCTTGGGAGTTGGAAGCCAGCCTGGTCTACAAGAGCTAGTTCCAGATCAGCTAGGACTGTTACCCAGGGAAACCCTGTTTCGAAAAACAAGACAAAAAAATTAAAATTGAAGTAAATGTACAAGCCAAAGCTACAGGCCCTGGCCTCCACTCCTGTCCCTGAGGGCACCTGGTAAAAGTGAGAAGGCAGATTTCAGAGACTAGTAAAGTTCAAGGTCACCAGCCCTTCCTAACAGCTAGAACTCCTTGCTGAACCATTAAAGGGTGAGTCAAAGGCAGGCAGTGGTGGCGCATGCCTTTAATCCCAGCACTCTGGAGGCAGAGGCAGGCAAATCTCTGGGAGTTCCAGGACAGGCACCAAAGCTACAGAGAAAACTTGTCTTGAAAAGCCAATAAATAAATAAATAAATAAATAAATAAATAAATAAATAATATAAAGGGTGAGGCTACAACTTGATTGGTCTGCTTAGATATGTATTTTTTTTATTTTTTTTGTTTTTTTTAGATATGCATATTTTTGTTATAGTCGTTTTTTTTTTTTTTAAATTTATTTATTATATTATGTGTATAGCATTCCTTCCACGTGTGCCTGCAAGCCAGAAGGGGGCACCAGGTCTCATTATAGATGGTTGTAAGCCACCATGTGGTTGCTGGGAATTGAACTCAGGACCTCTGGAAAAGCAGTCAGTGCTCTTAACCTCTGAGCCATCTCTCCAGCCCTGTTATAGTCGTTTTTGTTTTACTGGGCAGGAAAAGATATCCAAGTGGGAATTTTTCCACAGCTGCTTTAATTTTCTCAGACTCTGTATTTAGGATGAGAAGTGGGGTGTGGGGTAGGTTGTACAAACACAACTACTGAAGAAAAGAAACCCCAAGAAAGCAAGCGAGTGGTTGCCATGGTGAAATGTCTTTGAAAGGCATTTAGGTGACTGGGAACTGCCCTTGCTGCCTCCCTCCTTTCCTCCCTCTCACCAATCCATAATTGTGGCAGCCCCTTGGCCCACATAGTCCTTTCACTGATCGGTCAGACACACTCTTTGTTTTATTTTTTAATTTTTTTTTTTTTAAATATTTATTTATTTAAGTACACAGCAGGCCAGAAGAGGACACCATATCTCATTACAGATGGTTGTGAGCCACCATGTGGTTGCTGGGAATTGAACTCAGGACCCTTGGAAGTGCAGCCAGTGCTCTTAACCTCTGAGCCATCTCTCCAGCCCCCTATTTTTTTAATTTTTGAATTGTGGGTGAAGTCAATTAATTGAGCTCTTAGATTATTATCATCATCATCATTCTTATTATTTGTGTATTTGTGGTTTTTCTACATAGGGATTCCCTTTGTATGCTTGTTTGCCCTGGAACTCACTTTGTAGACAAGGCTGGCCTCAGACTCACAGAGATCTAGCTGCCCCTGCCTCTACCTCTGCCTCCTAGTGCCGGAATAAAAGGCCTGTACTAAACACACTTTTAGTTTCTCTGTGTCTGTCGTCGCTTTGCCTGCAGAACAAGGTAGCCTCAAACTCACAGCGATCTGCCTGCCTCTGCCTCTCCTGATCTCTGAGGGCTGAGAACTGAGAATAAAGAAATGTGCTGCCACCATTACCCAGCTAGGCAGCTGCCCAAAATATACTGCTGCTGCGGCAGCAATAAAAAAAAAAAAAAAAAAAAACCTGAGATGAACAAAGAAAAAAAGGAAAACACCAGTTTTTCTTCCTTCTTTCCTTTTTTCCTTCTTTTCTTCCTTCCTTGTTTTTTTTCTGTTTTCTTCTTTTATTATTTTTTTGGTACAGGGTTTCTCTGTATAATACCTTTAACTCACTATATAAACCAGGCTGTCATCTTGGTGACATTATGGTTTTGGTTTTTTTCTTATTTCCTGTTTAATCATTTTCTCTCTCTCTCTCTCTCTCTCTCTCTCTCTCTCTCTCTCTCTCACACACACACACACACACACACACTCACACACACACACACACACAGATTTAATTTATGTTTTTTATTTTTGTTTGTGTTTTTGTTTTGATTTTCAAGGCAGGGTTTTCTCTGTTGCTTTGGAGCCTGTCTTTGGAACTAGCTCTCGTCGACCAGGCTGGCCTCAAACTCCCAGAGATCCACCTGCCTCTCTGCCAGATATGGAACCAGTCCTTTTGAATGCTTTCATCCTTCCTGGTCATTAAAAATTTGAAATGAAACTAAGTTCTACACAACTGGAAAGACTGTCTCAAATAAAAGTTAAGTAAAATGTTCTGAAATAGGGCACCTTCCCTGCCCCCCCCCCCCACCAAGGACACACTTGGGTGCAGACCAAGAGATACAAACAAAATTTGAAATGAAACTAAATGTACATAAAATTCACAGAATGAGATACTAAAAACTTAGTTGGATTGTCACTGTGGTGCACATCTTTTATTCTATCATCCAAGAGACAGAGACAGGTGTACCTCTGTGAATTCCCAGGTTTTGGAGAGAGGCCCCCATCCCAAATTAAAAAAAAAAGAAGAAAGAAACATTATGAACTGTCTCCTTGTTTCTAGAAACTTGTTTTGATTTGCATTTCTCTGATGACTAAGCATGTTGAACATTTCCTTAAGTGTCTTTCAGCCATTTTAGATTCCTCGGTTGAGAGTTCTCTGTTTAAGTCTGTACTCCATTTTGTGAATTAGATTATTTGTTCTTGAGATGACCAATGTCTTGTGTTCTTTGTATGTTTTGGAGATCAGACAGACCTCTGTCTGATGTGGGGTTAGTGAAGATCTTTTTCCATTCTGTAAGGCCGTCATTTTGTCTTGTTGGCCGTGTTCTTTGCTTTACAGAAGCTTTTCAGTTTCAGGAGGTCTCTCTCACTTATTAATTGTTTCTCTCAGTGTCTGTGCTACTGGGGTTCTATTTAGGAAGCGGTCTCCTGTGCTGATGCGTTCAAATGCGTTTGATATTTTTATTTTTATATTCTTTTATTGTGGATGAAGTCAATTATTTGAACTCTCAAATATTTTTATTGTTATTATCTCTTTATTTGTTTGTTTATTTGTGGTTGTTCAACATAGGGTTTCGTTGTGTGCCCTTGTATGCGTATGCCCTGGGACTCACTTTGTAGACAAAACTGGCCTCAGACTCACAGAGAGCCATCTGCCTCTGCCTCCTAATGCTGGGATTAAAGGCTAAACAACCTTTTTTATATATTTATTTTCCTAATAATTTATTTTGTCGGCATTGGTGTTTTGCCTGCATGTATGTCTATCTGAGGGTGTCAGATCTTGGAGTTACAGACAGCTGTTGACTGCCATGTGGGTGGTAGGAATTGAACCTGGGTCCTCTGGAAGAGCAGTCAGCACTCTTAACCGCAGAGCCATCTCTCCAGCCCCCACCTTTTTTTTGAAAACAGGGTTTCTCTATGTCACTTTGCCTGTCCTGAATCTCAATCTGCAGAACAAGGTAGCTTTAAACTTACAGTGATCTGCCAGCCTTGGTCTCCCTGATCTTGAAGGTGTTTTATCATCTCTCTCTCTGTCTGGCTATCTATCTATCTATCTATCTATCTATCTATCTATCTATCTATCCATTCATTTATTAGTTTATGTATTTGTTTATGTGTTTATTTATGTATTTATTTATTTTTGTTTTCTGAGACAGGATTTCTCTCTAGCTTTTGAGTCTGTCCTGGATCCAGACCTGGTCACAGCTGTACCTGAAAATAAAATAAACAAACAAACAAAAACAAAAACAAAGCAAAGCAAAAGCCAGGCAGGACTCTCTGGTTGACCTTCCCTTTCCCCCTCCCCCATGGGCTCCTCAGAGGCAGTGAGGCCTCCGGCAGGGAATCCACAGAGCCTCTGCCCAAGGCTCTCCAGGGAACCCACTCTCTCCCTTTCCCCCAGCCCCAGGGCTGCCAGCCACATCTATCTCAGGCAGAGGTGGCGGGCACTCTGGCTATCCAGGATGTGACAGACACAGACACAGAGAAGCAGGGAGGAAAGTTGCCCACTCTCTCACTAGACGCAGGCATGCAGGAGGAACAATGAAAGAATGAGAACTGGAGAGATGGAATTTCTGGAATGTCCAGAAACCACATGGTGGGGATCTAGTGACCTCTTTTGGTGACAGGGAGTACAGCACAGATTTGGGTTCTTGTGCTCCTGAGATGTAACCCCCACAAGGCAGCAGCTCATAAGTGATTGTAAATCCAGTTTCACACGACTGCACATAAAATAAAGTTAAATAAATCATAAAAAAATTCTTTAAAAATTTGAAATTAAAATAAGTTCTACACAACCAGAAAGACTGTCTCAAATAAAAGTAAAATAAAATGTTCTAAAATAGGACAACTTCCCTGCCCCCCACCCCCACAGGGACACACTTGGTGCAGACCAAGAGATACAAACAAAATTTGAAATTAAACTAAATCTACAAGAAACTGACCCTGGTTATTGTGGTGCACATCTTTTATTCTATCATCAAAGAGACAGAGGCAGGTGGACCTCTGTGAATTTCCAGGCTTTATAGAGAGGCCCCCAACCCTAGAAACTGGACCATGGGAGTTTAGGACCTATAAGACAGTGCACGAGTCTTGTGATCTCACTTGGTAGATGAGTCTGGATTTTAACTCACAGATGTCCCTCTGCCTGTGTCTCCCACGTGCTGGGATAAAGGGTTCCCTAATTCTTGAATGGCATACTGAAAGTAGTTATTTCTACTTAGTTTGCGTTTGATTTTTTAAAAAAAATCCATGCCTATTTATTTATTTATTTTTGGTTTTTCACGACAGGGTTTCTCTGTAGCTTTGTAGATAGTGTTGGCTGGCTGGCTGGCTGGCTGGCTGGCCAGCTGGCTGGCTTTCAGTTCCCTGACAGAAATAAGCACATTATGGAGGAACCACAAAGTTGTTACACTATGTGGGTGTGATGAGGAGAGATTGTGAGTGTCCTGTCAGAACAAAGTTAGTCCCATAGTTGATGAAATTCATTATCCCAAAAATTCAGCAGAATATATCCCAAGTTTGCAAATGTGTGATCAGCTTGTGACAGGTTGGGCTGGAGATGCTGAGAACTGGGGAGCCCTCAATGCAAGACCAGATACTCGTTCCCATGAAGAGAGAGGGAGGGAGGGAGGGAGGGAGGGAGGGATCATTCATTCATTCATTCCTATACTCAAGTTTAAGAAAAGATGAGTGGCTATGGAGAGACCACTCACAGATATGAAAAGTCATTTCCTAAAAATCAAATTTCTCAGTCACTATGCAACTGCTATGGTGCTTCTCCTAGATAGAACAAAACACACACACACACACACACACACACACACACACACACAAAGGTGAACCAGGGAAAAGCTTTCTAAGCCTTTAAGGATGCACCGTGACTTCAGAGACCTCAGGGAGTATAGGGATGGGTGCTTGATGCTTCAGACTCATGTCATTGAAGGACATAACATAGTCTGGATTCACAGAGATTCACAACACAGAGCCATTGTCACTTACCCAGAGCTAACAAGAAATTGCAGTCTCAGCCGGGCTGTGGTGTGTGCATGCCTTTAATCACAGCACACACACAGATCTCTGTGAATTCAAAGATGGCCTGATTTACAGAGTGAGTTTTAGGACAGCCCAAGATACACAAAGAAACCCTTTCTTGAAAAACAAAACAAAACAGCAAAAGAAAGAAAGAAAGAAATGGAAAAAGAAAAAAAAAAGGCAGTCTCTTCCCACTCTCTCATCCATTGGCTCTTAAAGAGCTCTCAAGCTGAACTGGAGACCAGGGTGTCATTCATAACTGGGAAGCTAGAAACCTTAGGGGACCACAGGAGTCAGACTGACTGCAGCACTTGATGCCTCAACCCTGCTAATGGCTGTGATATAAGGCATGGTAAAATATGGGCTTTGGGCCTTTCGGCCGCGGTAGCCATCTTTCAGTAACTCGCCAAAATGACAAACACAAAGGGAAAGAGGAGGGGCACTCACTATATGTTCTCTAGGCCCTTTAGGAAACATGGAGTTGTTCCTTTGGCCACGAATCTACAAGAAGGGCGATATTATAGACATCAAGGGAATGGGCACTGTTCAAAAAGGAATACCCCATAAATGTTACCACGGCAAAACCGGAAGAGTCTACAATGTCACCCAGCATGCTGTGGGCATCATTGTAAACAAGCCAGTTAAGGGCAAGATTCTTGCCAAGAGAATTAATGTGCGGATTGAACACATCAAGCACTCGAAGAGCAGAGACAGCTTTCTGAAGCGGGTGAAGGAGAACGACCAGAAGGAAAAGGAAGACAAAGAGAAGGGCACCTGGGTTCAGCTCAAGCGAACCCAGAGAAGCACACTTCGCGAGGACCTACGGGAAGGAGCCTGAGCTGCTGGAGCCCATTCCCTACGAATTCATGGCCTGATGTACAAAAAGAAATAACACACCTGGACTATTAAAAAAAAAAATACGGGGGGCTGGAGAGATGGCTCAGTGATTAAGAGCATTGCCTGCTCTTCCAAAGGTCCTGAGTTCAATTCCCGGCAACCACATGGTGGCTCACAACCATCTGTAAAGAGGTCTGGTGCCCTCTTCTGGCCTGCAGACATACACACAGACAGAATATTGTATACTTAATAAATAAATAAATAAATAAATATTAAAAAAAAATACGGGCTTTGGCAGAGCGCTACTCCCCTTTCTCTATTATTATTGCTACACAACGAAAAGGACGGGGGGGGGGGGGTGTTGATGTGCAGTGCTGGTATTGAAATCTCACTGACTCCTTCCGCACTCCTTGTCAATTCCCGACTTTGTCAAATCAACTATCGTGAATCTTTGATGTGGGTTGGCCCTTTAGGAACTCAGAGAAACAAGACAGACCTATTTCATTCCAGAAACCTCCCAGTTCCTGAGCCCTAGCCCTGGAAGTCTCAAAGCCATCACATCCAGAAATCTCTCTAGTCCCTCCCTGCTAGTGGTGAACTCACTTCGTCTTCCCCAGGACCACTAATTATTTCTCCGTGTTTTCCTCTGAGATCTGAGGTCAGCTTTCTTCTTCCTCCCATGGCCTCTCCATGATCTCCATTCTCTAGACAACATGTCTAGAACTGAGTCTTATAGGCACAAAGAGAGTGTATCTTGAGGGCACTTGGCATTTCTAGGACACGAGTGACATCACAAAATTCCGAGAGCTCTCCGGGATACCGTAGAATTTCCAGAGAAGGGACTGCTGATGTCGTGAGGCACGGCCTTTACCTCCTTGCTAATATTTCTCCCCGAACTGACCAACCGACCGACTGACCGGAACCTGAGGTTTCCTTTCCAGGAGTCTCTCCTGCGACACAGAGGGAGCCATTCAGGATTTCCTCCTTTCAAAACCAGAAATTTCTCTCTGCTTCATTAAAATCTTTTCACTACTTCCTTCACCCATGGGGAGTTAGTTAGTTGAACACTCACTTTTTCATGAATGTCCCTTCCTCCCTCTCCGGAACATCTCATATTACTGATTCATACTCAGTAAATCAGTAATATGAGAAATTAGGCCAGGAGGACACGGAAGATGAGGGTTGAGTCCTCTGAAGTGAACAAGCACTTAGGGAAGGCTAAACTTAAGGGAATTTGACTCTGAGTGGCAAGACATGAATAGCTGCTGCCAAGGCACAGATGCAGGCATCGGGCTGAGGCACCAACTGGGCCCTTGGCATCCTCCTGCATCATCAGAGCTGTGTGAGAAACTCAGACCAAAGGAGGGCAGTGTTCAAAGGGAGAGGGCATTTTCTATGGATGGCTGCCAGCTATCTCTTGGCTTCTGTAAGTACAGGAACTCAACAAAGACAGAGACATGCCAGACAGGAGGTTTTGGTAAAAATCTGAACTGAACTGAATAGAAACTGGCTATTACGTATTAGTGTTTTCAGAGTTATGTCTGAGGAACAAAATACTTAAATAAAATAAAACCAAATCTTTAAAAAACATCCAGGTGTCCTCTGAGGGGGCATGGAAAACAAAACAAAACAAAAAGATAAGAGGGATTTTAGTTGTTCCAAAAACCCTCAGAGCCGGGCGGTGGTGGCGCATGCCTTTAATCCCAACACTTGGGAGGCAGAGGCAGGTGGATCTCTGTGAGTTCGAGGCCAGCCTGGTCTAGAAGAGCTAGTGCCAGGACAGGCTCCAAAGCTAAAGAGAAACCCTGTCTCGAAAAATCAAAAAAAAAAAAAAAAAAAAACCCTCAGGAACTAAACTTCCCCTGGAGAATAGCAAGAGTTCATTGGGAAACTAACTGTCTCCTGTTGCATCGTTTCAAGTTTTTCTAACTTGAGACTGGATGGTGTCAGCTGTAAGATTTTCATCTTTTACGCTCACAGTGAGATTCTAGCCTTTTTTCTTTTTTTATTGAGAGATGGACACATGTTCCCTCCCTCTAGTTCTATTGGCTGTACAGCTTTGACCAAGAAAGAGGGTTGGATTTCATCAAAGAATTTCTCTCCATTTTATATTTCACCCACTTTTGATTGCTATTAAGTGCAATCTAGCTGGTTTGTGGTGTTTCAGGAACACTTTCCTTATTCTTCTGGGTTTTGTGTGTGTGTGTGTTTGTGTGTGTGTGTGTGTGTGTTTGGTTGGTTTTGTGAGACAGGGTTTATCTAGGGAACAGTCCTGGAATGTCCTTGGTAGGTGAGGCTGGCCTTGAACTCCCCCTGCCTCTCTGTCATTTCTTCCTACTTGGTGTGTGTTTGGTTGCTGTTTTGAGTTTTCAGATCTCCTGAAAAAAAGATCAAGATCATTTCTTTCCTAAACTCTGTGTCCTTGGGACACAAGCATTAAAGGGTGTGGCTACAGCTCCACTGGACCTCTTTGATATGGATATCTGCAGCCTTTCCTGTTGGAGTTGGGAAACTGAAAGTTGTTGACTTGAATTCACTCATTGCAAAAAAAACAAAAAACAAAAAAAAAACAAGAAACAAAAAAAAACCACCCTTATTTATTTTATTATTTCACATTTTAACTTGATTTTTTTTTCTTTTTTTGAGACAGGAATTGGCTTTTTATTTATGCTCCAGACAATCTATCTCACTACATGGCCCAGGACTTCTTTCTGAACGCTTCCATGATAGTAGTCAGCTGCCCAAAATATACTGCTGCTGCTGCAATTTTAGAAAAAAATTAAATAAAAATAAATAACCTGAGATGAACAAAGAAAAAAAGGAAAGCACCTATTTTTCCTTCCTTCCTTCCTTCCTTCCTTCCTGTTTTCTTCTTTTATTATTTTTTATTTTTGGTTTCTCTGTATAATACCTTTAACTCACTATGTAAACCAGGCTGTCATCTTGGTGACATTATGGTTTTGTTTTTTCTTATTTCTGGTCTGAAAATTGACAAATTGACATTTCTTCTCCCTCTCTCTTTCTCATTTAATTCATGTTTTATTTTATGTATTTATTCATTTATTTATTTATTTTTGTTTGTGTTTTGGTTTTGATTTTCAAGGCATGGTTTCTCTGTTGTCTTAGAACTAGCTCTTGTCGACCAGGCTGTCCTCAAACTCCCAGAGATCCAACTGCCTCTCTGCCAGATATGGAACCAGTCATCTTGGTTAGTTCAAAAGCCACCCCATAAACACATGTGCGCGTGTTTATGACATGAACACGTGAGACATGAACACGTGAGAAACAGGAAGGAACGAGGAGTGGTGTCCACTCTCTCACTAAATGCAGGCTTGCCTGCAGTGATTGAAAGAATCAGAAATGGAGAGATGGAATTTCTGGACTTTCCAGAAACCACATGGTGGAAATCTAGTGCCCTCTTCTGTTGACAGGGCCTAGATGTGCATATTTGCTGTTTTCTGGTTGAAGCTGGGAAACAGTACCTTCTTGCTGAAGTTGGATAATTGTTGAATTCAGCCATTTTCAGGTTTCATAGAAAACAAAACAAAAAGCCCCTTCTTTGTTTTATTTCACATTTTAATTTTTTTTTGTTTTTGTTTTTTGTTTTTTGAGACAGGACCTGTCTTTTTATTTGTGTTTCAGACAAACTATTTTACTACATGGCCCAGGACTTCTTCTTTCTGAACACTTATGCTGCAAATACAATCTTTTTTTTTAAATTAATTATTTATTATGTATACAGCACTCCTTCCATGCATGACTGCAGGCCAGAAGACCCCATTACAGATGGTTGTGAGCCACCATATTGTTGCTAGGAATTGAACTCAGGACCTTTGGAAGAACAGTCAGTGCTCTTAACCTCTGAGCCATCTCTACAGCCCCTGAAAATATAATCTTAAAAGAAAAAGTAAAATTAAAATGAATGGCCTGGAATTAACAAAGACATAAAAGGGGGAAAAACCCTGCATTTTCTTGCTTGCTTTTTTTTTTTTCTCTTCTTTTAGTATTTTTTGAGGCACGATTTCTCTGTGTAACAGCCCTAGCTGTCCTGGAACTCAGTTTATAGACCAGGCTGTCTTGTTGGTAACGTTCTCTTTTTATTCTTATTTCCTATCTGTAAATCCACATTTCTTCTCTCTCTCTCTCTCTCTCTCTCTCTCTCTCTCTCTCGCTTTCTCTCTCTCTCTCTATTTATTTATTTCTTGTTTGGTTTTGTGTTTTGCTTTATGAGACAGGGTTTCTCTGCTGATTTGGAGACTGTTCTTGGAACTAGCTCCTTTCTTGTAGACCAGGCTGGCCTAAAACTCCCAGAGATCCTGCCTCTGCCAGATATGGAGCCAGTGCTCTTGAATGCCTTCATCTGGTGAGGTCAAAATATACCCCCCCCCACACACACACCAAACACAAACACAGGCACAGGCACACCCAGAGACACATAAATAAACTTTTAAATTAAGAGCCTGGAGAGTTAGTTTCTTGGCTCTTCCTGAGAAATTGGGTTCAATTCCCAGCACCTGCATGGTTAAATAAATCATAAAAAAAATTCTTTAAGAAATTGAAATTAAACTTCACAACTGGAAACACTGTCTCAACTAAAAGTAAAATAAAATGTAAAAGAGTGCAGTGCTAAGTGCTGTTATGAAAATGTTTGGAAATATGACACCTTCCCTGTCTCCCCCACATACACAGGCACACCGAGAGAGAGGTTTAAATAAATGTGGTGGTGGCACATGCCTTTATTCCCAGCACACAGGGGGCAGAGGCAGGTGAATTTCTTGGGAGTTGGAAGCCAGCCTGGTCTACAAGAGCTAGTTCCAGATCAGCTAGGACTGTTACCCAGGGAAACCCTGTTTCGAAAAACAAGACAAAAAAATTAAAATTGAAGTAAATGTACAAGCCAAAGCTACAGGCCCTGGCCTCCACTCCTGTCCCTGAGGGCACCTGGTAAAAGTGAGAAGGCAGATTTCAGAGACTAGTAAAGTTCAAGGTCACCAGCCCTTCCTAACAGCTAGAACTCCTTGCTGAACCATTAAAGGGTGAGTCAAAGGCAGGCAGTGGTGGCGCACGCCTTTAATCCCAGCACTCTGGAGGCAGAGGCAGGCAAATCTCTGGGAGTTCCAGGACAGGCACCAAAGCTACAGAGAAAACTTGTCTTGAAAAGCCAATAAATAAATAAATAAATAAATAAATAAATAAATAATATAAAGGGTGAGGCTACAACTTGATTGGTCTGCTTAGATATGTATTTTTTTTATTTTTTTTGTTTTTTTTAGATATGCATATTTTTGTTATAGTCGTTTTTTTTTTTTAAATTTATTTATTATATTATGTGTATAGCATTCCTTCCACGTGTGCCTGCAAGCCAGAAGGGGGCACCAGGTCTCATTATAGATGGTTGTAAGCCACCATGTGGTTGCTGGGAATTGAACTCAGGACCTCTGGAAAAGCAGTCAGTGCTCTTAACCTCTGAGCCATCTCTCCAGCCCTGTTATAGTCGTTTTTGTTTTACTGGGCAGGAAAAGATATCCAAGTGGGAATTTTTCCACAGCTGCTTTAATTTTCTCAGACTCTGTATTTAGGATGAGAAGTGGGGTGTGGGGTAGGTTGTACAAACACAACTACTGAAGAAAAGAAACCCCAAGAAAGCAAGCGAGTGGTTGCCATGGTGAAATGTCTTTGAAAGGCATTTAGGTGACTGGGAACTGCCCTTGCTGCCTCCCTCCTTTCCTCCCTCTCACCAATCCATAATTGTGGCAGCCCGTTGGCCCACATAGTCCTTTCACTGATCGGTCAGACACACTCTTTGTTTTATTTTTTAATTTTTGAATTGTGGGTGAAGTCAATTAATTGAGCTCTTAGATTATTATCATCATCATCATTATTATTATTTGTTTATTTGTGGTTTTTCTACATAGGGATTCCCTTTGTATGCTTGTTTGCCCTGGAACTCACTTTGTAGACAAGGCTGGCCTCAGACTCACAGAGATCTAGCTGCCCCTGCCTCTACCACTGCCTCCTAGTGCCGGAATAAAAGGCCTGTACTAAACACACTTTTAGTTTCTCTGTGTCTGTCGTCGCTTTGCCTGCAGAACAAGGTAGCCTCAAACTCACAGCGATCTGCCTGCCTCTGCCTCTCCTGATCTCTGAGGGCTGAGAACTGAGAATAAAGAAATGTGCTGCCACCATTACCCAGCTAGGCAGCTGCCCAAAATATACTGCTGCTGCGGCAGCAATAAAAAAAAAAAAAATAACCTGAGATAAACAAAGAAAAAAAGGAAAACACCAGTTTTTCTTCCTTCTTTCCTTTTTTCCTTCTTTTCTTCCTTCCTTGTTTTTTTTCTGTTTTCTTCTTTTATTATTTTTTTGGTACAGGGTTTCTCTGTATAATACCTTTAACTCACTATATAAACCAGGCTGTCATCTTGGTGACATTATGGTTTTGTGTTTTTTCTTATTTCCTGTTTAATCATTCTCTCTCTCTCTCTCTCTCTCTCTCTCTCTCTCTCTCTCTCTTCTCTCTCTCTCTCACACACACACACACACATACAGAGATTTAATTTATGTTTTTTATTTTTGTTTGTGTTTTTGTTTTGATTTTCAAGGCAGGGTTTTCTCTGTTGCTTTGGAGCCTGTCTTTGGAACTAGCTCTCGTCGACCAGGCTGGCCTCAAACTCCCAGAGATCCACCTGCCTCTCTGCCAGATATGGAACCAGTCCTTTTGAATGCTTTCATCCTTCCTGGTCATTAAAAATTTGAAATGAAACTAAGTTCTACACAACTGGAAAGACTGTCTCAAATAAAAGTTAAGTAAAATGTTCTGAAATAGGGCACCTTCCCTGCCCCCCCCCACCAAGGACACACTTGGGTGCAGACCAAGAGATACAAACAAAATTTGAAATGAAACTAAATGTACATGAAATTAACAGAATGAGATACTAAAAACTTAGTTGGATTGTCACTGTGGTGCACATCTTTTATTCTATCATCCAAGAGACAGAGACAGGTGTACCTCTGTGAATTCCCAGGTTTTGGAGAGAGGCCCCCATCCCAAATTTAAAAAAAAAGAAGGAAGAAAAGAAGAAAGAAACATTATGAACTGTCTCCTTGTTTCTAGAAACTTGTTTTGATTTGCATTTCTCTGATGACTAAGCATGTTGAACATTTCCTTAAGTGTCTTTCAGCCATTTTAGATTCCTCGGTTGAGAGTTCTCTGTTTAAGTCTGTACTCCATTTTGTGAATTAGATTATTTGTTCTTGAGATGACCAATGTCTTGTGTTCTTTGTATGTTTTGGAGATCAGACAGACCTCTGTCTGATGTGGGGTTAGTGAAGATCTTTTTCCATTCTGTAAGGCCGTCATTTTGTCTTGTTGGCCGTGTTCTTTGCTTTACAGAAGCTTTTCAGTTTCAGGAGGTCTCTCTCACTTATTAATTGTTTCTCTCAGTGTCTGTGCTACTGGGGTTCTATTTAGGAAGCGGTCTCCTGTGCTGATGCGTTCAAATGCGTTTGATATTTTTATTTTTATATTCTTTTATTGTGGATGAAGTCAATTATTTGAACTCTCAAATATTTTTATTGTTATTATCTCTTTATTTGTTTGTTTATTTGTGGTTGTTCAACATAGGGTTTTGTTGTGTGCCCTTGTATGCGTATGCCCTGGGACTCACTTTGTAGACAAAACTGGCCTCAGACTCACAGAGAGCCATCTGCCTCTGCCTCCTAATGCTGGGATTAAAGGCTAAACAACCTTTTTTATATATTTATTTTCCTAATAATTTATTTTGTCGGCATTGGTGTTTTGCCTGCATGTATGTCTATCTGAGGGTGTCAGATCTTGGAGTTACAGACAGCTGTTGACTGCCATGTGGGTGGTAGGAATTGAACCTGGGTCCTCTGGAAGAGCAGTCAGCACTCTTAACCGCAGAGCCATCTCTCCAGCCCCCACCTTTTTTTTGAAAACAGGGTTTCTCTATGTCACTTTGCCTGTCCTGAATCTCAATCTGCAGAACAAGGTAGCTTTAAACTTACAGTGATCTGCCAGCCTTGGTCTCCCTGATCTTGAAGGTGTTTTATCATCTCTCTCTCTGTCTGGCTATCTATCTATCTATCTATCTATCTATCTATCTATCTATCCATTCATTTATTAGTTTATGTATTTGTTTATGTGTTTATTTATGTATTTATTTATTTTTGTTTTCTGAGACAGGATTTCTCTCTAGCTTTTGAGTCTGTCCTGGATCCAGACCTGGTCACAGCTGTACCTGAAAATAAAATAAACAAACAAACAAAAACAAGAACAAAGCAAAGCAAAAGCCAGGCAGGACTCTCTGGTTGACCTTCCCTTTCCCCCTCCCCCATGGGCTCCTCAGAGGCAGTGAGGCCTCCAGCAGGGAATCCACAGAGCCTCTGCCCAAGGCTCTCCAGGGAACCCACTATCTCCCTTTCCTCCAGCCCCAGGGCTGCCAGCCACATCTATCTCAGGCAGAGGTGGCGGGCACTCTGGCTATCCAGGATGTGACAGACACAGACACAGAGAAGCAGGGAGGAAAGTTGCCCACTCTCTCACTAGACGCAGGCATGCAGGAGGAACAATGAAAGAATGAGAACTGGAGAGATGGAATTTCTGGAATGTCCAGAAACCACATGGTGGGGATCTAGTGACCTCTTTTGGTGACAGGGAGTACAGCACAGATTTGGGTTCTTGTGCTCCTGAGATGTAACCCCCACAAGGCAGCAGCTCATAAGTGATTGTAAATCCAGTTTCACACGACTGCACATAAAATAAAGTTAAATAAATCATAAAAAAAATTCTTTAAAAATTTGAAATTAAAATAAGTTCTACACAACCAGAAAGACTGTCTCAAATAAAAGTAAAATAAAATGTTCTAAAATAGGACAACTTCCCTGCCCCCCACCCCCACAGGGACACACTTGGTGCAGACCAAGAGATACAAACAAAATTTGAAATTAAACTAAATCTACAAGAAACTGACCCTGGTTATTGTGGTGCACATCTTTTATTCTATCATCAAAGAGACAGAGGCAGGTGGACCTCTGTGAATTTCCAGGCTTTATAGAGAGGCCCCCAACCCTAGAAACTGGACCATGGGAGTTTAGGACCTATAAGACAGTGCACGAGTCTTGTGATCTCACTTGGTAGATGAGTCTGGATTTTAACTCACAGATGTCCTTCTGCCTGTGTCTCCCACGTGCTGGGATAAAGGGTTCCCTAATTCTTGAATGGCATACTGAAAGTAGTTATTTCTACTTAGTTTGCGTTTGATTTTTTAAAAAAAATCCATGCCTATTTATTTATTTATTTTTGGTTTTTCACGACAGGGTTTCTCTGTAGCTTTGTAGATAGTATTGGCTGGCTGGCTGGCTGGCTGGCTGGCTGGCTGGCTTTCAGTTCCCTGACAGAAATAAGCACATTATGGAGGAACCACAAAGTTGTTACACTATGTGGGTGTGATGAGGAGAGATTGTGAGTGTCCTGTCAGAACAAAGTTAGTCCCATAGTTGATGAAATTCATTATCCCAAAAATTCAGCAGAATATATCCCAAGTTTGCAAATGTGTGATCAGCTTGTGACAGGTTGGGCTGGAGATGCTGAGAACTGGGGAGCCCTCAATGCAAGACCAGATACTCGTTCCCATGAAGAGAGAGGGAGGGAGGGAGGGAGGGAGGGATCATTCATTCATTCATTCCTATACTCAAGTTTAAGAAAAGATGAGTGGCTATGGAGAGACCACTCACAGATATGAAAAGTCATTTCCTAAAAATCAAATTTCTCAGTCACTATGCAACTGCTATGGTGCTTCTCCTAGATAGAACAAAACACACACACACACACACACACAAAGGTGAACCAGGGAAAAGCTTTCTAAGCCTTTAAGGATGCACCGTGACTTCAGAGACCTCAGGGAGTATAGGGATGGGTGCTTGATGCTTCAGACTCATGTCATTGAAGGACATAACATAGTCTGGATTCACAGAGATTCACAACACAGAGCCATTGTCACTTACCCAGAGCGAACAAGAAATTGCAGTCTCAGCCGGGCTGTGGTGTGTGCATGCCTTTAATCACAGCACACACACAGATCTCTGTGAATTCAAAGATGGCCTGATTTACAGAGTGAGATTTAGGACAGCCCAAGATACACAAAGAAACCCTTTCTTGAAAAACAAAACAAAACAGCAAAAGAAAGAAAGAAAGAAATGGAAAAAGAAAAAAAAAAGGCAGTCTCTTCCCACTCTCTCATCCATTGGCTCTTAAAGAGCTCTCAAGCTGAACTGGAGACCAGGGTGTCATTCATAACTGGGAAGCTAGAAACCTTAGGGGACCACAGGAGTCAGACTGACTGCAGCACTTGATGCCTCAACCCTGCTAATGGCTGTGATATAAGGCATGGTAAAATATGGGCTTTGGGCCTTTCGGCCACGGTAGCCATCTTTCAGTAACTCGCCAAAATGACAAACACAAAGAGAAAGAGGAGGGGCACTCGCTATATGTTCTCTAGGCCCTTTAGGAAACATGGAGTTGTTCCTTTGGCCACGAATCTACAAGAAGGGCGATATTATAGACATCAAGGGAATGGGCACTGTTCAAAAAGGAATGCCCCATAAATGTTACCACGGCAAAACCGGAAGAGTCTACAATGTCACCCAGCATGCTGTGGGCATCATTGTAAACAAGCCAGTTAAGGGCAAGATTCTTGCCAAGAGAATTAATGTGCGGATTGAACACATCAAGCACTCGAAGAGCAGAGACAGCTTTCTGAAGCGGGTGAAGGAGAACGACCAGAAGGAAAAGGAAGACAAAGAGAAGGGCACCTGGGTTCAGCTCAAGTGAACCCAGAGAAGCACACTTCGCGAGGACTAACGGGAAGGAGCCTGAGCTGCTGGAGCCCATTCCCTACGAATTCATGGCCTGATGTACAAAAAGAAATAACACACCTGGACTATTAAAAAAAAATACGGGGGGCTGGAGAGATGGCTCAGTGGTTAAGAGCATTGCCTGCTCTTCCAAAGGTCCTGAGTTCAATTCCCGGCAACCACATGGTGGCTCACAACCATCTGTAAAGAGGTCTGGTGCCCTCTTCTGGCCTGCAGACATACACACAGACAGAATATTGTATACTTAATAAATAAATAAATGAATAAATAAATATTTAAAAAAAAATACGGGCTTTGGCAGAGCGCTACTCCCCTTTCTCTATTATTATTGCTACACAACGAAAAGGACGGGGGGGGGGGGGTGATGTGCAGTGCTGGTATTGAAATCTCACTGACTCCTTCCGCACTCCTTGTCAATTCCCGACTTTGTCAAATCAACTATCGTGAATCTTTGATGTGGGTTGGCCCTTTAGGAACTCAGAGAAAAAAGACAGACCTATTTCATTCCAGAAACCTCCCAGTTCCTGAGCCCTAGCCCTGGAAGTCTCAAAGCCATCACATCCAGAAATCTCTCTAGTCCCTGCTAGTGGTGAACTCACTTCGTCTTCCCCAGGACCACTAATTATTTCTCCGTGTTTTCCTCTGAGATCTGAGGTCAGCTTTCTTCTTCCTCCCTCTGGCCTCTCCATGATCTCCATTCTCTAGACAACATGTCTAGAACTGAGTCTTATAGGCACCGAGAGAGTGTATCTTGAGGGCACTTGGCATTTCTAGGACACGAGTGACATCACAAAATTCCGAGAGCTCTCCGGGATACCGTAGAATTTCCAGAGAAGGGACTGCTGATGTCGTGAGGCACGGCCTTTACCTCCTTGCTAATATTTCTCCCCGAACTGACCAACCGACCGACTGACCGGAACCTGAGGTTTCCTTTCCAGGAGTCTCTCCTGCGACACAGAGGGAGCCATTCAGGATTTCCTCCTTCCAAAACCAGAAATTTCTCTCTGCTTCATTAAAATCTTTTCACTACTTCCTTCACCCATGGGGAGTTAGTTAGTTGAACACTCACTTTTTTCATGAATGTCCCTTCCTCCCTCTCCGGAACATCTCATATTACTGATTCATACTCAGTAAATCAGTAATATGAGAAATTAGGCCAGGAGGACACGGAAGATGAGGGTTGAGTCCTCTGAAGTGAACAAGCACTTAGGGAAGGCTAAACTTAAGGGAATTTGACTCTGAGTGGCAAGACATGAATAGCTGCTGCCAAGGCACAGATGCAGGCATCAGGCTGAGGCACCAACTGGGCCCTTGGCATCCTCCTGCATCATCAGAGCTGTGTGAGAAACTCAGACCAAAGGAGGGCCGTGTTCAAAGGGAGAGGGCATTTTCTATGGATGGCTGCCAGCTATCTCTTGGCTTCTGTAAGTACAGGAACTCAACAAAGACAGAGACATGCCAGACAGGAGGTTTTGGTAAAAATCTGAACTGAACTGAATAGAAACTGGCTATTACGTATTAGTGTTTTCAGAGTTATGTCTGAGGAACAAAATACTTAAATAAAATAAAACCAAATCCTTAAAAAACATCCAGGTGTCCTCTGAGGGGGCATGGAAAACAAAACAAAACAAAAAGATAAGAGGGATTTTAGTTGTTCCAAAAACCCTCAGAGCCGGGCGGTGGTGGCGCATGCCTTTAATCCCAACACTTGGGAGGCAGAGGCAGGTGGATCTCTGTGAGTTCGAGGCCAGCCTGGTCTAGAAGAGCTAGTGCCAGGACAGGCTCCAAAGCTAAAGAGAAACCCTGTCTCGAAAAATCAAAAAAAAAAATAAAAAAACCCTCAGGAACAAAACTTCCCCTGGAGAATAGCAAGAGTTCATTGGGAAACTGTCTGTCTCCTGTTGCATCGTTTCAAGTTTTTCTAACTTGAGACTGGATGGTGTCAGCTGTAAGATTTTCATCTTTTACGCTCACAGTGAGATTCTAGCCTTTTTTCTTTTTTTATTGAGAGATGGACACATGTTCCCTCCCTCTAGTTCTATTGGCTGTACAGCTTTGACCAAGAAAGAGGGTTGGATTTCATCAAAGAATTTCTCTCCATTTTATATTTCACCCACTTTTGATTGCTATTAAGTGCAATCTAGCTGGTTTGTGGTGTTTCAGGAACACTTTCCTTATTCTTCTGGGTTTTGTGTGTGTGTGTGTGTGTGTGTGTGTGTGTTTGGTTGGTTTTGTGAGACAGGGTTTATCTAGGGAACAGTCCTGGAATGTCCTTGGTAGGTGAGGCTGGCCTTGAACTCCCCCTGCCTCTCTGTCATTTCTTCCTACTTGGTGTGTGTTTGGTTGCTGTTTTGAGTTTTCAGATCTCCTGAAAAAAAGATCAAGAAAATTTCTTTCCTAAACTCTGTGTCCTTGGGACACAAGCATTAAAGGGTGTGGCTACAGCTCCACTGGACCTCTTTGATATGGATATCTGCAGCCTTTCCTGTTGGAGTTGGGAAACTGAAAGTTGATGACTTGAATTCACTCATTGCAAAAAAAAAAAAAAAAAAAAAAAAAAAAACAAAAAACAAAAAACAAACAAGAAACAAAAAAAAACCACCCTTATTTATTTTATTATTTCACATTTTAACTTGATTTTTTTTTCTTTTTTTTGAGACAGGAATTGGCTTTTTATTTATGCTCCAGACAATCTATCTCACTACATGGCCCAGGACTTCTTTCTGAACGCTTCCATGATAGTAGTCAGCTGCCCAAAATATACTGCTGCTGCTGCAATTTTAGAAAAAAATTAAATAAAAATAAATAACCTGAGATAAACAAAGAAAAAAAGGAAAGCACCTATTTTTCCTTCCTTCCTTCCTTCCTTCCTTCCTTCCTTCCTGTTTTCTTCTTTTATTATTTTTTATTTTTGGTTTCTCTGTATAGTACCTTTAACTCACTATATAAACCAGGCTGTCATCTTGGTGACATTATGGTTTTGTTTTTTCTTATTTCTGGTCTGAAAATTGACAAATTGACATTTCTTCTCCCTCTCTCTTTCTCATTTAATTCATGTTTTATTTTATGTATTTATTCATTCATTCATTATTTATTTTTGTTTGTGTTTTGGTTTTGATTTTCAAGGCATGGTTTCTCTGTTGTCTTAGAACTAGCTCTTGTCGACCAGGCTGTCCTCAAACTCCCAGAGATCCAACTGCCTCTCTGCCAGATATGGAACCAGTCATCTTGGTTAGTTCAAAAGCCACCCCATAAACACATGTGCGCGTGTTTATGACATGAACACGTGAGACATGAACACGTGAGAAACAGGAAGGAACGAGGAGTGGTGTCCACTCTCTCACTAAATGCAGGCCTGCCTGCAGTGATTGAAAGAATCAGAAATGGAGAGATGGAATTTCTGGACTTTCCAGAAACCACATGGTGGAAATCTAGTGCCCTCTTCTGTTGACAGGGCCTAGATGTGCATATTTGCTGTTTTCTGGTTGAAGCTGGGAAACAGTACCTTCTTGCTGAAGTTGGATAATTGTTGAATTCAGCCATTTTCAGGTTTCATAGAAAACAAAACAAAACAAAACAAAAAGCCCCTTCTTTGTTTTATTTCACATTTTAATTTGTTTTTGGTTTTTTTTTTTTTGTTTTTTGAGACAGGACCTGTCTTTTTATTTGTGTTTCAGACAAACTATTTTACTACATGGCCCAGGACTTCTTCTTTCTGAACACTTATGCTGCAAATACAATCTTTTTTTTTTAAATTAATTATTTATTATGTATACAGCACTCCTTCCATGCATGACTGCAGGCCAGAAGACCCCATTACAGATGGTTGTGAGCCACCATATTGTTGCTAGGAATTGAACTCAGGACCTTTGGAAGAACAGTCAGTGCTCTTAACCTCTGAGCCATCTCTACAGCCCCTGAAAATATAATCTTAAAAGAAAAAGTAAAATTAAAATGAATGGCCTGGAATTAACAAAGACAAAAAAGGGGGAAAAAACCCTGCATTTTCTTGCTTGCTTGCTTTTTTTTTTTTCTCTTCTTTTAGTATTTTTTGAGGCACGATTTCTCTGTGTAACAGCCCTAGCTGTCCTGGAACTCAGTTTATAGACCAGGCTGTCTTGTTGGTAACGTTCTCTTTTTATTCTTATTTCCTATCTGTAAATCCACATTTCTTCTCTCTCTCTCTCTCTCTCTCTCTCTCTCTCTCTCTCTCTCTCTCTCTCGCTTTCTCTCTCTCTCTCAATTTATTTATTTCTTGTTTGGTTTTGTGTTTTGCTTTATGAGACAGGGTTTCTCTGCTGATTTGGAGACTGTTCTTGGAACTAGCTCCTTTCTTGTAGACCGCGCTGGCCTAAAACTCCCAGAGATCCTGCCTCTGCCAGATATGGAGCCAGTGCTCTTGAATGCCTTCATCTGGTGAGGTCAAAATATACCCTCCCCACACACACACCAAACACAAACACAGGCACAGGCACACCCAGAGACACATAAATAAACTTTTAAATTAAGAGCCTGGAGAGCTAGTTTCTTGGTCTACCTGGGAAATTGTGTTCAATTCCCAGCACCTGCATGGTTAAATAAATCATAAAAAAAAATTCTTTAAGAAATTGAAATTAAACTACACAACTGGAAACACTGTCTCAACTAAAAGTAAAATAAAATGTAAAAGAGTGCAGTGCTAAGTGCAGTTATGAAAATGTTTGGAAATATGACACCTTCCCTGTCTCCCCCACATACACAGGCACACCGAGAGAGAGGTTTAAATAAATGTGGTGGTGGCACATGCCTTTATTCCCAGCACACAGGGGGCAGAGGCAGGTGAATTTCTTGGGAGTTGGAAGCCAGCCTGGTCTACAAGAGCTAGTTCCAGATCAGCTAGGACTGTTACCCAGGGAAACCCTGTTTCGAAAAACAAGACAAAAAAATTAAAATTGAAGTAAATGTACAAGCCAAAGCTACAGGCCCTGGCCTCCACTCCTGTCCCTGAGGGCACCTGGTAAAAGTGAGAAGGCAGATTTCAGAGACTAGTAAAGTTCAAGGTCACCAGCCCTTCCTAACAGCTAGAACTCCTTGCTGAACCATTAAAGGGTGAGTCTAAGGTGGGCAGTGGTGGCGCATGCCTTTAATCCCAGCACTCTGGAGGCAGAGGCAGGCAAATCTCTGGGAGTTCCAGGACAGGCACCAAAGCTACAGAGAAAACTTGTCTTGAAAAGCCAATAAATAAATAAATAAATAAATAAATAAATAAATAAATAATATAAAGGGTGAGGCTACAACTTGATTGGTCTGCTTAGATATGTATTTTTTTTATTTTTTTTGTTTTTTTTAGATATGCATATTTTTGTTATAGTCGTTTTTTTTTTTTTAATTTATTTATTATATTATGTGTATAGCATTCCTTCCACGTGTGCCTGCAAGCCAGAAGGGGGCACCAGGTCTCATTATAGATGGTTGTAAGCCACCATGTGGTTGCTGGGAATTGAACTCAGGACCTGTGGAAAAGCAGTCAGTGCTCTTAACCTCTGAGCCATCTCTCCAGCCCTGTTATAGTCGTTTTTGTTTTACTGGGCAGGAAAAGATATCCAAGTGGGAATTTTTCCACAGCTGCTTTAATTTTCTCAGACTCTGTATTTAGGATGAGAAGTGGGGTGTGGGGTAGGTTGTACAAACACAACTACTGAAGAAAAGAAACCCCAAGAAAGCAAGCGAGTGGTTGCCATGGTGAAATGTCTTTGAAAGGCATTTAGGTGACTGGGAACTGCCCTTGCTGCCTCCCTCCTTTCCTCCCTCTCACCAATCCATAATTGTGGCAGCCCCTTGGCCCACATAGTCCTTTCACTGATCGGTCAGACACACTCTTTGTTTTATTTTTTAATTTTTGAATTGTGGGTGAAGTCAATTAATTGAGCTCTTAGATTATTATCATCATCATCATTATTATTATTTGTTTATTTGTGGTTTTTCTACATAGGGATTCCCTTTGTATGCTTGTTTGCCCTGTAACTCACTTTGTAGACAAGGCTGGCCTCAGACTCACAGAGATCTAGCTGCCCCTGCCTCTACCTCTGCCTCCTAGTGCCGGAATAAAAGGCCTGTACTAAACACACTTTTAGTTTCTCTGTGTCTGTCGTCGCTTTGCCTGCAGAACAAGGTAGCCTCAAACTCACAGCGATCTGCCTGCCTCTGCCTCTCCTGACCTCTGAGGGCTGAGAACTGAGAATAAAGAAATGTGCTGCCACCATTACCCAGCTAGGCAGCTGCCCAAAATATACTGCTGCTGCGGCAGCAATAAAAAAAAAAAAATAACCTGAGATAAACAAAGAAAAAAAGGAAAACACCAGTTTTTCTTCCTTCTTTCCTTTTTTCCTTCTTTTCTTCCTTCCTTGTTTTTTTTCTGTTTTCTTCTTTTATTATTTTTTTGGTACAGGGTTTCTCTGTATAATACCTTTAACTCACTATATAAACCAGGCTGTCATCTTGGTGACATTATGGTTTTGGTTTTTTTCTTATTTCCTGTTTAATCATTTCTCTCTCTCTCTCTCTCTCTCTCTCTCTCTCTCTCTCTCACACACACACACACACACTCACACACACACACACACACACACAGAGATTTAATTTATGTTTTTTATTTTTGTTTGTGTTTTTGTTTTGATTTTCAAGGCAGGGTTTTCTCTGTTGCTTTGGAGCCTGTCTTTGGAACTAGCTCTCGTCGACCAGGCTGGCCTCAAACTCCCAGAGATCCACCTGCCTCTCTGCCAGATATGGAACCAGTCCTTTTGAATGCTTTCATCCTTCCTGGTCATTAAAAATTTGAAATGAAACTAAGTTCTACACAACTGGAAAGACTGTCTCAAATAAAAGTTAAGTAAAATGTTCTGAAATAGGGCACCTTCCCTGCCCCCCCCCCCCCACCAAGGACACACTTGGGTGCAGACCAAGAGATACAAACAAAATTTGAAATGAAACTAAATGTACATGAAATTAACAGAATGAGATACTAAAAACTTAGTTGGATTGTCACTGTGGTGCACATCTTTTATTCTATCATCCAAGAGACAGAGACAGGTGTACCTCTGTGAATTCCCAGGTTTTGGAGAGAGGCCCCCATCCCAAATTAAAAAAAAAAGAAGGAAGAAAAGAAGAAAGAAACATTATGAACTGTCTCCTTGTTTCTAGAAACTTGTTTTGATTTGCATTTCTCTGATGACTAAGCATGTTGAACATTTCCTTAAGTGTCTTTCAGCCATTTTAGATTCCTCGGTTGAGAGTTCTCTGTTTAAGTCTGTACTCCATTTTGTGAATTAGATTATTTGTTCTTGAGATGACCAATGTCTTGTGTTCTTTGTATGTTTTGGAGATCAGACAGACCTCTGTCTGATGTGGGGTTAGTGAAGATCTTTTTCCATTCTGTAAGGCCGTCATTTTGTCTTGTTGGCCATGTTCTTTGCTTTACAGAAGCTTTTCAGTTTCAGGAGGTCTCTCTCACTTATTAATTGTTTCTCTCAGTGTCTGTGCTACTGGGGTTCTATTTAGGAAGCGGTCTCCTGTGCTGATGCGTTCAAATGCGTTTGATATTTTTATTTTTATATTCTTTTATTGTGGATGAAGTCAATTATTTGAACTCTCAAATATTTTTATTGTTATTATCTCTTTATTTGTTTGTTTATTTGTGGTTGTTCAACATAGGGTTTCGTTGTGTGCCCTTGTATGCGTATGCCCTGGGACTCACTTTGTAGACAAAACTGGCCTCAGACTCACAGAGAGCCATCTGCCTCTGCCTCCTAATGCTGGGATTAAAGGCTAAACAACCTTTTTTATATATTTATTTTCCTAATAATTTATTTTGTCGGCATTGGTGTTTTGCCTGCATGTATGTCTATCTGAGGGTGTCAGATCTTGGAGTTACAGACAGCTGTTGACTGCCATGTGGGTGGTAGGAATTGAACCTGGGTCCTCTGGAAGAGCAGTCAGCACTCTTAACCGCAGAGCCATCTCTCCAGCCCCCACCTTTTTTTTGAAAACAGGGTTTCTCTATGTCACTTTGCCTGTCCTGAATCTCAATCTGCAGAACAAGGTAGCTTTAAACTTACAGTGATCTGCCAGCCTTGGTCTCCCTGATCTTGAAGGTGTTTTATCATCTCTCTCTCTGTCTGGCTATCTATCTATCTATCTATCTATCCATTCATTTATTAGTTTATGTATTTGTTTATGTGTTTATTTATGTATTTATTTATTTTTGTTTTTTTTTTTTTTTTTTTTTTTTTTGATTTTTCGAGACAAGGTTTCTATGTGGTTTTGGAGCCTGTCCTGGAACTAGCTCTTGTAGACCAGGCTGGTCTCGAACTCACAGAGATCCGCCTGCCTCTGCCTCCCGAGTGCTGGGATTAAAGGCGTGCGCCACCACCGCCCGGCTTTTATTTTTGTTTTCTGAGACAGGATTTCTCTCTAGCTTTTGAGTCTGTCCTGGATCCAGACCTGGTCACAGCTGTACCTGAAAATAAAATAAACAAACAAACAAAAACAAAAACAAAGCAAAGCAAAAGCCAGGCAGGACTCTCTGGTTGACCTTCCCTTTCCCCCTCCCCCATGGGCTCCTAAGAGGCAGTGAGGCCTCCGGCAGGGAATCCACAGAGCCTCTGCCCAAGGCTCTCCAGGGAACCCACTCTCTCCCTTTCCCCCAGCCCCAGGGCTGCCAGCCACATCTATCTCAGGCAGAGGTGGCGGGCACTCTGGCTATCCAGGATGTGACAGACACAGACACAGAGAAGCAGGGAGGAAAGTTGCCCACTCTCTCACTAGACGCAGGCATGCAGGAGGAACAATGAAAGAATGAGAACTGGAGAGATGGAATTTCTGGAATGTCCAGAAACCACATGGTGGGGATCTAGTGACCTCTTTTGGTGACAGGGAGTACAGCACAGATTTGGGTTCTTGTGCTCCTGAGATGTAACCCCCACAAGGCAGCAGCTCATAAGTGATTGTAAATCCAGTTTCACACGACTGCACATAAAATAAAGTTAAATAAATCATAAAAAAATTCTTTAAAAATTTGAAATTAAAATAAGTTCTACACAACCAGAAAGACTGTCTCAAATAAAAGTAAAATAAAATGTTCTAAAATAGGACAACTTCCCTGCCCCCCACCCCCACAGGGACACACTTGGTGCAGACCAAGAGATACAAACAAAATTTGAAATTAAACTAAATCTACAAGAAACTGACCCTGGTTAT
Source organism: Microtus oregoni (assembly GCF_018167655.1). NCBI lineage: Eukaryota > Metazoa > Chordata > Mammalia > Rodentia > Cricetidae > Microtus > Microtus oregoni. Next base: position 142,116 of record NW_024543841.1, on the reverse strand, counting down.
TGTGGTGCACATCTTTTATTCTATCATCAAAGAGACAGAGGCAGGTGGACCTCTGTGAATTTCCAGGCTTTATAGAGAGGCCCCCAACCCTAGAAACTGGACCATGGGAGTTTAGGACCTATAAGACAGTGCACGAGTCTTGTGATCTCACTTGGTAGATGAGTCTGGATTTTAACTCACAGATGTCCCTCTGCCTGTGTCTCCCACGTGCTGGGATAAAGGGTTCCCTAATTCTTGAATGGCATACTGAAAGTAGTTATTTCTACTTAGTTTGCGTTTGATTTTTTAAAAAAAATCCATGCCTATTTATTTATTTATTTTTGGTTTTTCACGACAGGGTTTCTCTGTAGCTTTGTAGATAGTGTTGGCTGGCTGGCTGGCTGGCTGGCTGGCCAGCTGGCTGGCTTTCAGTTCCCTGACAGAAATAAGCACATTATGGAGGAACCACAAAGTTGTTACACTATGTGGGTGTGATGAGGAGAGATTGTGAGTGTCCTGTCAGAACAAAGTTAGTCCCATAGTTCATTATCCCAAAAATTCAGCAGAATATATCCCAAGTTTGCAAATGTGTGATCAGCTTGTGACAGGTTGGGCTGGAGATGCTGAGAACTGGGGAGCCCTCAATGCAAGACCAGATACTCGTTCCCATGAAGAGAGAGGGAGGGAGGGAGGGAGGGATCATTCATTCATTCATTCCTATACTCAAGTTTAAGAAAAGATGAGTGGCTATGGAGAGACCACTCACAGATATGAAAAATCATTTCCTAAAAATCAAATTTCTCAGTCACTATGCAACTGCTATGGTGCTTCTCCTAGATAGAACAACACACACACACACACACACACACACACACAAAGGTGAACCAGGGAAAAGCTTTCTAAGCCTTTAAGGATGCACCGTGACTTCAGAGACCTCAGGGAGTATAGGGATGGGTGCTTGATGCTTCAGACTCATGTCATTGAAGGACATAACATAGTCTGGATTCACAGAGATTCACAACACAGAGCCATTGTCACTTACCCAGAGCTAACAAGAAATTGCAGTCTCAGCCGGGCTGTGGTGTGTGCATGCCTTTAATCACAGCACACACACAGATCTCTGTGAATTCAAAGATGGCCTGATTTACAGAGTGAGTTTTAGGACAGCCCAAGATACACAAAGAAACCCTTTCTTGAAAAACAAAACAAAACAGCAAAAGAAAGAAAGAAAGAAATGGAAAAAGAAAAAAAAAGGCAGTCTCTTCCCACTCTCTCATCCATTGGCTCTTAAAGAGCTCTCAAGCTGAACTGGAGACCAGGGTGTCATTCATAACTGGGAAGCTAGAAACCTTAGGGGACCACAGGAGTCAGACTGACTGCAGCACTTGATGCCTCAACCCTGCTAATGGCTGTGTTAATAGGCATGGTAAAATATGGGCTTTGGGCCTTTCGGCCGCGGTAGCCATCTTTCAGTAACTCGCCAAAATGACAAACACAAAGGGAAAGAGGAGGGGCACTCGCTATATGTTCTCTAGGCCCTTTAGGAAACATGGAGTTGTTCCTTTGGCCACGAATCTACAAGAAGGGCGATATTATAGACATCAAGGGAATGGGCAGGGTTCAAAAAGGAATGCCCCATAAATGTTACCACGGCAAAACCGGAAGAGTCTACAATGTCACCCAGCATGCTGTGGGCATCATTGTAAACAAGCCAGTTAAGGGCAAGATTCTTGCCAAGAGAATTAATGTGCGGATTGAACACATCAAGCACTCGAAGAGCAGAGACAGCTTTCTGAAGCGGGTGAAGGAGAACAACCAGAAGTAAAGGAAGACAAAGAGAAGGGCACCTGGGTTCAGCTCAAGCGAACCCAGAGAAGCACACTTCGCGAGGACTAACAGGAAGGAGCCTGAGCTGCTGGAGCCCATTCCCTACGAATTCATGGCCTGATGTACAAAAAGAAATAACACACCTGGACTATTAAAAAAAAAATACGGGGGGCTGGAGAGATGGCTCAGTGGTTAAGAGCATTGCCTGCTCTTCCAAAGGTCCTGAGTTCAATTCCCGGCAACCACATGGTGGCTCACAACCATCTGTAAAGAGGTCTGGTGCCCTCTTCTGGCCTGCAGACATACACACAGACAGAATATTGTATACTTAATAAATAAATAAATAAATATTTTTAAAAAAAATACGGGCTTTGGCAGAGCGCTACTCCCCTTTCTCTATTATTATTGCTACACAACGAAAAGGACCGGGGGGGGGGGGGGGTGATGTGCAGTGCTGGTATTGAAATCTCACTGACTCCTTCTGCACTCCTTGTCAATTCCCGACTTTGTCAAATCAACTATCGTGAATCTTTGATGTGGGTTGGCCCTTTAGGAACTCAGAGAAACAAGACAGACCTATTTCATTCCAGAAACCTCCCAGTTCCTGAGCCCTAGCCCTGGAAGTCTCAAAGCCATCACATCCAGAAATCTCTCTAGTCCCTGCTAGTGGTGAACTCACTTCGTCTTCCCCAGGACCACTAATTATTTCTCCGTGTTTTCCTCTGAGATCTGAGGTCAGCTTTCTTCTTCCTCCCTCTGGCCTCTCCATGATCTCCATTCTCTAGACAACATGTCTAGAACTGAGTCTTATAGGCACCAAGAGAGTGTATCTTGAGGGCACTTGGCATTTCTAGGACACGAGTGACATCACAAAATTCCGAGAGCTCTCCGGGATACCGTAGAATTTCCAGAGAAGGGACTGCTGATGTCGTGAGGCACGGCCTTTACCTCCTTGCTAATATTTCTCCCCGAACTGACCAACCGACCGACTGACCGGAACCTGAGGTTTCCTTTCCAGGAGTCTCTCCTGCGACACAGAGGGAGCCATTCAGGATTTCCTCCTTCCAAAACCAGAAATTTCTCTCTGCTTCATTAAAATCTTTTCACTACTTCCTTCTCCCATGGGGAGTTAGTTAGTTGAACACTCACTTTTTTCATGAATGTCCCTTCCTCCCTCTCCGGAACATCTCATATTACTGATTCATACTCAGTAAATCAGTAATATGAGAAATTAGGCCAGGAGGACACGGAAGATGAGGGTTGAGTCCTCTGAAGTGAACAAGCACTTAGGGAAGGCTAAACTTAAGGGAATTTGACTCTGAGTGGCAAGACATGAATAGCTGCTGCCAAGGCACAGATGCAGGCATCGGGCTGAGGCACCAACTGGGCCCTTGGCATCCTCCTGCATCATCAGAGCTGTGTGAGAAACTCAGACCAAAGGAGGGCTGTGTTCAAAGGGAGAGGGCATTTTCTATGGATGGCTGCCAGCTATCTCTTGGCTTCTGTAAGTACAGGAACTCAACAAAGACAGAGACATGCCAGACAGGAGGTTTTGGTAAAAATCTGAACTGAACTGAATAGAAACTGGCTATTACGTATTAGTGTTTTCAGAGTTATGTCTGAGGAACAAAATACTTAAATAAAATAAAACCAAATCCTTAAAAAACATCCAGGTGTCCTCTGAGGGGGCATGGAAAACAAAACAAAACAAAAAGATAAGAGGGATTTTAGTTGTTCCAAAAACCCTCAGAGCCGGGCGGTGGTGGCGCATGCCTTTATCCCAACACTTGGGAGGCAGAGGCAGGTGGATCTCTGTGAGTTCGAGGCCAGCCTGGTCTAGAAGAGCTAGTGCCAGGACAGGCTCCAAAGCTACAGAGAAACCCTGTCTCGAAAAATCAAAAAAAAAAAAAAAAAAAAAAAAAAAACCCTCAGGAACAAAACTTCCCCTGGAGAATAGCAAGAGTTCATTGGGAAACTGTCTGTCTCCTGTTGCATCGTTTCAAGTTTTTCTAACTTGAGACTGGATGGTGTCAGCTGTAAGATTTTCATCTTTTACGCTCACAGTGAGATTCTAGCCTTTTTTCTTTTTTTATTGAGAGATGGACACATGTTCCCTCCCTCTAGTTCTATTGGCTGTACAGCTTTGACCAAGAAAGAGGGTTGGATTTCATCAAAGAATTTCTCTCCATTTTATATTTCACCCACTTTTGATTGCTATTAAGTGCAATCTAGCTGGTTTGTGGTGTTTCAGGAACACTTTCCTTATTCTTCTGGGTTTTGTGTGTGTGTGTGTGTTTGTGTGTGTGTGTGTGTGTTTGGTTGGTTTTGTGAGACAGGGTTTATCTAGGGAACAGTCCTGGAATGTCCTTGGTAGGTGAGGCTGGCCTTGAACTCCCCCTGCCTCTCTGTCATTTCTTCCTACTTGGTGTGTGTTTGGTTGCTGTTTTGAGTTTTCAGATCTCCTGAAAAAAAGATCAAGAAAATTTCTTTCCTAAACTCTGTGTCCTTGGGACACAAGCATTAAAGGGTGTGGCTACAGCTCCACTGGACCTCTTTGATATGGATATCTGCAGCCTTTCCTGTTGGAGTTGGGAAACTGAAAGTTGTTGACTTGAATTCACTCATTGCAAAAAAAAAAAAAAAAAAAAAAAAAAAACAGAAAACAAACAAGAAACAAAAAAAAACCACCCTTATTTATTTTATTATTTCACATTTTAACTTGATTTTTTTCTTTTTTTGAGACAGGAATTGGCTTTTTATTTATGCTCCAGACAATCTATCTCACTACATGGCCCAGGACTTCTTTCTGAACGCTTCCATGATAGTAGTCAGCTGCCCAAAATATACTGCTGCTGCTGCAATTTTAGAAAAAAATTAAATAAAAATAAATAACCTGAGATAAACAAAGAAAAAAAGGAAAGCACCTATTTTTCCTTCCTTCCTTCCTTCCTTCCTTCCTGTTTTCTTCTTTTATTATTTTTTATTTTTGGTTTCTCTGTATAGTACCTTTAACTCACTATATAAACCAGGCTGTCATCTTGGTGACATTATGGTTTTGTTTTTTCTTATTTCTGGTCTGAAAATTGACAAATTGACATTTCTTCTCCCTCTCTCTTTCTCATTTAATTCATGTTTTATTTTATGTATTTATTCATTCATTTATTTATTTTTGTTTGTGTTTTGGTTTTGATTTTCAAGGCATGGTTTCTCTGTTGTCTTAGAACTAGCTCTTGTCGACCAGGCTGTCCTCAAACTCCCAGAGATCCAACTGCCTCTCTGCCAGATATGGAACCAGTCATCTTGGTTAGTTCAAAAGCCACCCCATAAACACATGTGCGCGTGTTTATGACATGAACACGTGAGACATGAACACATGAGAAACAGGAAGGAACGAGGAGTGGTGTCCACTCTCTCACTAAATGCAGGCCTGCCTGCAGTGATTGAAAGAATCAGAAATGGAGAGATGGAATTTCTGGACTTTCCAGAAACCACATGGTGGAAATCTAGTGCCCTCTTCTGTTGACAGGGCCTAGATGTGCATATTTGCTGTTTTCTGGTTGAAGCTGGGAAACAGTACCTTCTTGCTGAAGTTGGATAATTGTTGAATTCAGCCATTTTCAGGTTTCATAGAAAACAAAACAAAACAAAACAAAAAGCCCCTTCTTTGTTTTATTTCACATTTTAATTTGTTTTTTTTTTGTTTTTTTTTTGTTTTTTGAGACAGGACCTGTCTTTTTATTTGTGTTTCAGACAAACTATTTTACTACATGGCCCAGGACTTCTTCTTTCTGAACACTTATGCTGCAAATACAATCTTTTTTTTTTAAATTAATTATTTATTATGTATACAGCACTCCTTCCATGCATGACTGCAGGCCAGAAGACCCCATTACAGATGGTTGTGAGCCACCATATTGTTGCTAGGAATTGAACTCAGGACCTTTGGAAGAACAGTCAGTGCTCTTAACCTCTGAGCCATCTCTACAGCCCCTGAAAATATAATCTTAAAAGAAAAAGTAAAATTAAAATGAATGGCCTGGAATTAACAAAGACAAAAAAGGGGGAAAAAACCCTGCATTTTCTTGCTTGCTTGCTTTTTTTTTTTTTCTCTTCTTTTAGTATTTTTTGAGGCACGATTTCTCTGTGTAACAGCCCTAGCTGTCCTGGAACTCAGTTTATAGACCAGGCTGTCTTGTTGGTAACGTTCTCTTTTTATTCTTATTTCCTATCTGTAAATCCACATTTCTTCTCTCTCTCTCTCTCTCTCTCGCTTTCTCTCTCTCTCTCAATTTATTTATTTCTTGTTTGGTTTTGTGTTTTGCTTTATGAGACAGGGTTTCTCTGCTGATTTGGAGACTGTTCTTGGAACTAGCTCCTTTCTTGTAGACCACGCTGGCCTAAAACTCCCAGAGATCCTGCCTCTGCCAGATATGGAGCCAGTGCTCTTGAATGCCTTCATCTGGTGAGGTCAAAATATACCCTCCCCACACACACACCAAACACAAACACAGGCACAGGCACACCCAGAGACACATAAATAAACTTTTAAATTAAGAGCCTGGAGAGCTAGTTTCTTGGCTCTTCCTGAGAAATTGGGTTCAATTCCCAGCACCTGCATGGTTAAATAAATCATAAAAAAAATTCTTTAAGAAATTGAAATTAAACTACACAACTGGAAACACTGTCTCAACTAAAAGTAAAATAAAATGTAAAAGAGTGCAGTGCTAAGTGCAGTTATGAAAATGTTTGGAAATATGACACCTTCCCTGTCTCCCCCACATACACAGGCACACCGAGAGAGAGGTTTAAATAAATGTGGTGGTGGCACATGCCTTTATTCCCAGCACACAGGGGGCAGAGGCAGGTGAATTTCTTGGGAGTTGGAAGCCAGCCTGGTCTACAAGAGCTAGTTCCAGATCAGCTAGGACTGTTACCCAGGGAAACCCTGTTTCGAAAAACAAGACAAAAAAATTAAAATTGAAGTAAATGTACAAGCCAAAGCTACAGGCCCTGGCCTCCACTCCTGTCCCTGAGGGCACCTGGTAAAAGTGAGAAGGCAGATTTCAGAGACTAGTAAAGTTCAAGGTCACCAGCCCTTCCTAACAGCTAGAACTCCTTGCTGAACCATTAAAGGGTGAGTCTAAGGTGGGCAGTGGTGGCGCACGCCTTTAATCCCAGCACTCTGGAGGCAGAGGCAGGCAAATCTCTGGGAGTTCCAGGACAGGCACCAAAGCTACAGAGAAAACTTGTCTTGAAAAGCCAATAAATAAATAAATAAATAAATAATATAAAGGGTGAGGCTACAACTTGATTGGTCTGCTTAGATATGTATTTTTTTTATGTTTTTTGTTTTTTTTAGATATGCATATTTTTGTTATAGTCGTTTTTTTTTTTTAAATTTATTTATTATATTATGTGTATAGCATTCCTTCCACGTGTGCCTGCAAGCCAGAAGGGGGCACCAGGTCTCATTATAGATGGTTGTAAGCCACCATGTGGTTGCTGGGAATTGAACTCAGGACCTCTGGAAAAGCAGTCAGTGCTCTTAACCTCTGAGCCATCTCTCCAGCCCTGTTATAGTCGTTTTTGTTTTACTGGGCAGGAAAAGATATCCAAGTGGGAATTTTTCCACAGCTGCTTTAATTTTCTCAGACTCTATTTAGTATGAGAAGTGGGGTGTGGGGTAGGTTGTACAAACACAACTACTGAAGAAAAGAAACCCCAAGAAAGCAAGCGAGTGGTTGCCATGGTGAAATGTCTTTGAAAGGCATTTAGGTGACTGGGAACTGCCCTTGCTGCCTCCCTCCTTTCCTCCCTCTCACCAATCCATAATTGTGGCAGCCCCTTGGCCCACATAGTCCTTTCACTGATCGGTCAGACACACTCTTTGTTTTATTTTTTAATTTTTGAATTGTGGGTGAAGTCAATTAATTGAGCTCTTAGATTATTATCATCATCATCATTATTATTATTTGTTTATTTGTGGTTTTTCTACATAGGGATTCCCTTTGTATGCTTGTTTGCCCTGGAACTCACTTTGTAGACAAGGCTGGCCTCAGACTCACAGAGATCTAGCTGCCCCTGCCTCTACCTCTGCCTCCTAGTGCCGGAATAAAAGGCCTGTACTAAACACACTTTTAGTTTCTCTGTGTCTGTCGTCGCTTTGCCTGCAGAACAAGGTAGCCTCAAACTCACAGCGATCTGCCTGCCTCTGCCTCTCCTGATCTCTGAGGGCTGAGAACTGAGAATAAAGAAATGTGCTGCCACCATTACCCAGCTAGGCAGCTGCCCAAAATATACTGCTGCTGCGGCAGCAATAAAAAAAAAAAAAATAACCTGAGATAAACAAAGAAAAAAAGGAAAACACCAGTTTTTCTTCCTTCTTTCCTTTTTTCCTTCTTTTCTTCCTTCCTTGTTTTTTTTCTGTTTTCTTCTTTTATTATTTTTTTGGTACAGGGTTTCTCTGTATAATACCTTTAACTCACTATATAAACCAGGCTGTCATCTTGGTGACATTATGGTTTTGGTTTTTGTCTTATTTCCTGTTTAATCATTTCTCTCTCTCTCTCTCTCTCTCTCTCTCTCTCTCTCTCTCTCTCTCTCTCTCACACACACACACACACACACTCACACACACACACACAGATTTAATTTATGTTTTTTATTTTTGTTTGTGTTTTTGTTTTGATTTTCAAGGCAGGGTTTTCTCTGTTGCTTTGGAGCCTGTCTTTGGAACTAGCTCTCGTCGACCAGGCTGGCCTCAAACTCCCAGAGATCCACCTGCCTCTCTGCCAGATATGGAACCAGTCCTTTTGAATGCTTTCATCCTTCCTGGTCATTAAAAATTTGAAATGAAATTAAGTTCTACACAACTGGAAAGACTGTCTCAAATAAAAGTTAAGTAAAATGTTCTGAAATAGGGCACCTTCCCTGCCCCCCCCCCCCACCAAGGACACACTTGGGTGCAGACCAAGAGATACAAACAAAATTTGAAATGAAACTAAATGTACATGAAATTAACAGAATGAGATACTAAAAACTTAGTTGGATTGTCACTGTGGTGCACATCTTTTATTCTATCATCCAAGAGACAGAGACAGGTGTACCTCTGTGAATTCCCAGGTTTTGGAGAGAGGCCCCCATCCCAAATTAAAAAAAAAAGAAGGAAGAAAAGAAGAAAGAAACATTATGAACTGTCTCCTTGTTTCTAGAAACTTGTTTTGATTTGCATTTCTCTGATGACTAAGCATGTTGAACATTTCCTTAAGTGTCTTTCAGCCATTTTAGATTCCTCGGTTGAGAGTTCTCTGTTTAAGTCTGTACTCCATTTTGTGAATTAGATTATTTGTTCTTGAGATGACCAATGTCTTGTGTTCTTTGTATGTTTTGGAGATCAGACAGACCTCTGTCTGATGTGGGGTTAGTGAAGATCTTTTTCCATTCTGTAAGGCCGTCATTTTGTCTTGTTGGCCGTGTTCTTTGCTTTACAGAAGCTTTTCAGTTTCAGGAGGTCTCTCTCACTTATTAATTGTTTCTCTCAGTGTCTGTGCTACTGGGGTTCTATTTAGGAAGCGGTCTCCTGTGCTGATGCGTTCAAATGCGTTTGATATTTTTATTTTTATATTCTTTTATTGTGGATGAAGTCAATTATTTGAACTCTCAAATATTTTTATTGTTATTATCTCTTTATTTGTTTGTTTATTTGTGGTTGTTCAACATAGGGTTTCGTTGTGTGCCCTTGTATGCGTATGCCCTGGGACTCACTTTGTAGACAAAACTGGCCTCAGACTCACAGAGAGCCATCTGCCTCTGCCTCCTAATGCTGGGATTAAAGGCTAAACAACCTTTTTTATATATTTATTTTCCTAATAATTTATTTTGTCGGCATTGGTGTTTTGCCTGCATGTATGTCTATCTGAGGGTGTCAGATCTTGGAGTTACAGACAGCTGTTGACTGCCATGTGGGTGGTAGGAATTGAACCTGGGTCCTCTGGAAGAGCAGTCAGCACTCTTAACCGCAGAGCCATCTCTCCAGCCCCCACCTTTTTTTTGAAAACAGGGTTTCTCTATGTCACTTTGCCTGTCCTGAATCTCAATCTGCAGAACAAGGTAGCTTTAAACTTACAGTGATCTGCCAGCCTTGGTCTCCCTGATCTTGAAGGTGTTTTATCATCTCTCTCTCTGTCTGGCTATCTATCTATCTATCTATCTATCTATCTATCCATTCATTTATTAGTTTATGTATTTGTTTATGTGTTTATTTATGTATTTATTTATTTTTGTTTTCTTTCTTTTTTTTTTTTTTTGATTTTTCGAGACAAGGTTTCTATGTGGTTTTGGAGCCTGTCCTGGAACTAGCTCTTGTAGACCAGGCTGGTCTCGAACTCACAGAGATCCGCCTGCCTCTGCCTCCCGAGTGCTGGGATTAAAGGCGTGCGCCACCACCGCCCGGCTTTTATTTTTGTTTTCTGAGACAGGATTTCTCTCTAGCTTTTGAGTCTGTCCTGGATCCAGACCTGGTCACAGCTGTACCTGAAAATAAAATAAACAAACAAACAAAAACAAAAACAAAGCAAAGCAAAAGCCAGGCAGGACTCTCTGGTTGACCTTCCCTTTCCCCCTCCCCCATGGGCTCCTCAGAGGCAGTGAGGCCTCCGGCAGGGAATCCACAGAGCCTCTGCCCAAGGCTCTCCAGGGAACCCACTCTCTCCCTTTCCCCCAGCCCCAGGGCTGCCAGCCACATCTATCTCAGGCAGAGGTGGCGGGCACTCTGGCTATCCAGGATGTGACAGACACAGACACAGAGAAGCAGGGAGGAAAGTTGCCCACTCTCTCACTAGATGCAGGCATGCAGGAGGAACAATGAAAGAATGAGAACTGGAGAGATGGAATTTCTGGAATGTCCAGAAACCACATGGTGGGGATCTAGTGACCTCTTTTGGTGACAGGGAGTACAGCACAGATTTGGGTTCTTGTGCTCCTGAGATGTAACCCCCACAAGGCAGCAGCTCATAAGTGATTGTAAATCCAGTTTCACATGACTGCACATAAAATAAAGTTAAATAAATCATAAAAAAATTCTTTAAAAATTTGAAATTAAAATAAGTTCTACACAACCAGAAAGACTGTCTCAAATAAAAGTAAAATAAAATGTTCTAAAATAGGACAACTTCCCTGCCCCCCACCCCCACAGGGACACACTTGGTGCAGACCAAGAGATACAAACAAAATTTGAAATTAAACTAAATCTACAAGAAACTGACCCTGGTTATTGTGGTGCACATCTTTTATTCTATCATCAAAGAGACAGAGGCAGGTGGACCTCTGTGAATTTCCAGGCTTTATAGAGAGGCCCCCAACCCTAGAAACTGGACCATGGGAGTTTAGGACCTATAAGACAGTGCACGAGTCTTGTGATCTCACTTGGTAGATGAGTCTGGATTTTAACTCACAGATGTCCTTCTGCCTGTGTCTCCCACGTGCTGGGATAAAGGGTTCCCTAATTCTTGAATGGCATACTGAAAGTAGTTATTTCTACTTAGTTTGCGTTTGATTTTTTAAAAAAAATCCATGCCTATTTATTTATTTATTTTTGGTTTTTCACGACAGGGTTTCTCTGTAGCTTTGTAGATAGTGTTGGCTGGCTGGCTGGCTGGCTGGCTGGCTGGCTGGCTGGCTTTCAGTTCCCTGACAGAAATAAGCACATTATGGAGGAACCACAAAGTTGTTACACTATGTGGGTGTGATGAGGAGAGATTGTGAGTGTCCTGTCAGAACAAAGTTAGTCCCATAGTTGATGAAATTCATTATCCCAAAAATTCAGCAGAATATATCCCAAGTTTGCAAATGTGTGATCAGCTTGTGACAGGTTGGGCTGGAGATGCTGAGAACTGGGGAGCCCTCAATGCAAGACCAGATACTCGTTCCCATGAAGAGAGAGGAAGGGAGGGAGGGAGGGAGGGAGGGATCATTCATTCATTCATTCCTATACTCAAGTTTAAGAAAAGATGAGTGGCTATGGAGAGACCACTCACAGATATGAAAAATCATTTCCTAAAAATCAAATTTCTCAGTCACTATGCAACTGCTATGGTGCTTCTCCTAGATAGAACAAAACACACACACACACACACACACACACAAAGGTGAACCAGGGAAAAGCTTTCTAAGCCTTTAAGGATGCACCGTGACTTCAGAGACCTCAGGGAGTATAGGGATGGGTGCTTGATGCTTCAGACTCATGTCATTGAAGGACATAACATAGTCTGGATTCACAGAGATTCACAACACAGAGCCATTGTCACTTACCCAGAGCTAACAAGAAATTGCAGTCTCAGCCGGGCTGTGGTGTGTGCATGCCCTTAATCACAGCACACACACAGATCTCTGTGAATTCAAAGATGGCCTGATTTACAGAGTGAGTTTTAGGACAGCCCAAGATACACAAAGAAACCCTTTCTTGAAAAACAAAACAAAACAGCAAAAGAAAGAAAGAAAGAAATGGAAAAAGAAAAAAAAAAGGCAGTCTCTTCCCACTCTCTCATCCATTGGCTCTTAAAGAGCTCTCAAGCTGAACTGGAGACCAGGGTGTCATTCATAACTGGGAAGCTAGAAACCTTAGGGGACCACAGGAGTCAGACTGACTGCAGCACTTGATGCCTCAACCCTGCTAATGGCTGTGATATAAGGCATGGTAAAATATGGGCTTTGGGCCCTTCGGCCACGGTAGCCATCTTTCAGTAACTCGCCAAAATGACAAACACAAAGGGAAAGAGGAGGGGCACTCGCTATATGTTCTCTAGGCCCTTTAGGAAACATGGAGTTGTTCCTTTGGCCACGAATCTACAAGAAGGGCGATATTATAGACATCAAGGGAATGGGCACTGTTCAAAAAGGAATGCCCCGCCGGGCGGTTGTGGCGCACGCCTTTCATCCCAGCACTCAGGAGGCAGAGGCAGGCGGATCTCTGTGAGTTCGAGACCAGCCTGGTCTACAAGAGCTAGTTCCAGGACAGGCTCCACAACCACAGAGAGACCCTGTCTCGAAAAACCAAAAAAAAAAAAAAAAAAAAAAGGAATGCCCCATAAATGTTACCATGGCAATACCGGAAGAGTCTACAATGTCACCCAGCATGCTGTGGGCATCATTGTAAACAAGCCAGTTAAGGGCAAGATTCTTGCCAAGAGAATTAATGTGCGGATTGAACACATCAAGCACTCGAAGAGCAGAGACAGCTTTCTGAAGCGGGTGAAGGAGAACAACCAGAAGGAAAAGGAAGACAAAGAGAAGGGCACCTGGGTTCAGCTCAAGCGAACCCAGAGAAGCACACTTCGCGAGGACTAACAGGAAGGAGCCTGAGCTGCTGGAGCCCATTCCCTACGAATTCATGGCCTGATGTACAAAAAGAAATAACACACCTGGACTATTAAAAAAAAAAAATACGGGGGGCTGGAGAGATGGCTCAGTGGTTAAGAGCATTGCCTGCTCTTCCAAAGGTCCTGAGTTCAATTCCCGGCAACCACATGGTGGCTCACAACCATCTGTAAAGAGGTCTGGTGCCCTCTTCTGGCCTGCAGACATACACACAGACAGAATATTGTATACTTAATAAATAAATAAATAAATATTTTTAAAAAAAATACAGGCTTTGGCAGAGCGCTACTCCCCTTTCTCTATTATTATTGCTACACAAGGAAAAGGACCGGGGGGGGGGGGGTGATGTGCAGTGCTGGTATTGAAATCTCACTGTCTCCTTCCGCACTCCTTGTCAATTCCCGACTTTGTCAAATCAACTATCGTGAATCTTTGATGTGGGTTGGCCCTTTAGGAACTCAGAGAAACAAGACAGACCTATTTCATTCCAGAAACCTCCCAGTTCCTGAGCCCTAGCCCTGGAAGTCTCAAAGCCATCACATCCAGAAATCTCTCTAGTCCCTGCTAGTGGTGAACTCACTTCGTCTTCCCCAGGACCACTAATTATTTCTCCGTGTTTTCCTCTGAGATCTGAGGTCAGCTTTCTTCTTCCTCCCTCTGGCCTCTCCATGATCTCCATTCTCTAGACAACATGTCTAGAACTGAGTCTTATAGGCACCAAGAGAGTGTATCTTGAGGGCACTTGGCATTTCTAGGACACGAGTGACATCACAAAATTCCGAGAGCTCTCCGGGATACCGTAGAATTTCCAGAGAAGGGACTGCTGATGTCGTGAGGCACGGCCTTTACCTCCTTGCTAATATTTCTCCCCGAACTGACCAACCGACCGACTGACCGGAACCTGAGGTTTCCTTTCCAGGAGTCTCTCCTGCGACGCAGAGGGAGCCATTCAGGATTTCCTCCTTCCAAAACCAGAAATTTCTCTCTGCTTCATTAAAATCTTTTCACTACTTCCTTCTCCCATGGGGAGTTAGTTAGTTGAACACTCACTTTTTTCATGAATGTCCCTTCCTCCCTCTCCAGAACATCTCATATTACTGATTCATACTCAGTAAATCAGTAATATGAGAAATTAGGCCAGGAGGACACGGAAGATGAGGGTTGAGTCCTCTGAAGTGAACAAGCACTTAGGGAAGGCTAAACTTAAGGGAATTTGACTCTGAGTGGCAAGACATGAATAGCTGCTGCCAAGGCACAGATGCAGGCATCGGGCTGAGGCACCAACTGGGCCCTTGGCATCCTCCTGCATCATCAGAGCTGTGTGAGAAACTCAGACCAAAGGAGGGCCGTGTTCAAAGGGAGAGGGCATTTTCTATGGATGGCTGCCAGCTATCTCTTGGCTTCTGTAAGTACAGGAACTCAACAAAGACAGAGACATGCCAGACAGGAGGTTTTGGTAAAAATCTGAACTGAACTGAATAGAAACTGGCTATTACGTATTAGTGTTTTCAGAGTTATGTCTGAGGAACAAAATACTTAAATAAAATAAAACCAAATCCTTAAAAAACATCCAGGTGTCCTCTGAGGGGGCATGGAAAACAAAACAAAACAAAAAGATAAGAGGGATTTTAGTTGTTCCAAAAACCCTCAGAGCCGGGCGGTGGTGGCGCATGCCTTTAATCCCAACACTTGGGAGGCAGAGGCAGGTGGATCTCTGTGAGTTCGAGGCCAGCCTGGTCTAGAAGAGCTAGTGCCAGGACAGGCTCCAAAGCTACAGAGAAACCCTGTCTCGAAAAATCAAAAAAAAAAAAAAAAAAAAAACCCTCAGGAACAAAACTTCCCCTGGAGAATAGCAAGAGTTCATTGGGAAACTGTCTGTCTCCTGTTGCATCGTTTCAAGTTTTTCTAACTTGAGACTGGATGGTGTCAGCTGTAAGATTTTCATCTTTTACGCTCACAGTGAGATTCTAGCCTTTTTTCTTTTTTTATTGAGAGATGGACACATGTTCCCTCCCTCTAGTTCTATTGGCTGTACAGCTTTGACCAAGAAAGAGGGTTGGATTTCATCAAAGAATTTCTCTCCATTTTATATTTCACCCACTTTTGATTGCTATTAAGTGCAATCTAGCTGGTTTGTGGTGTTTCAGGAACACTTTCCTTATTCTTCTGGGTTTTGTGTGTGTGTGTGTGTGTGTGTGTGTGTGTGTGTTTGGTTGGTTTTGTGAGACAGGGTTTATCTAGGGAACAGTCCTGGAATGTCCTTGGTAGGTGAGGCTGGCCTTGAACTCCCCCTGCCTCTCTGTCATTTCTTCCTACTTGGTGTGTGTTTGGTTGCTGTTTTGAGTTTTCAGATCTCCTGAAAAAAAGATCAAGATCATTTCTTTCCTAAACTCTGTGTCCTTGGGACACAAGCATTAAAGGGTGTGGCTACAGCTCCACTGGACCTCTTTGATATGGATATCTGCAGCCTTTCCTGTTGGAGTTGGGAAACTGAAAGTTGTTGACTTGAATTCACTCATTGCAAAAAAAAAAAAAAAAACAAAAAAAAACAAAAAAAAAAACAAGAAACAAAAAAAAAACCACCCTTATTTATTTTATTATTTCACATTTTAACTTGATTTTTTTTTCTTTTTTTGAGACAGGAATTGGCTTTTTATTTATGCTCCAGACAATCTATCTCACTACATGGCCCAGGACTTCTTTCTGAACGCTTCCATGATAGTAGTCAGCTGCCCAAAATATACTGCTGCTGCTGCAATTTTAGAAAAAAATTAAATAAAAATAAATAACCTGAGATAAACAAAGAAAAAAAGGAAAGCACCTATTTTTCCTTCCTTCCTTCCTTCCTTCCTTCCTGTTTTCTTCTTTTATTATTTTTTATTTTTGGTTTCTCTGTATAGTACCTTTAACTCACTATATAAACCAGGCTGTCATCTTGGTGACATTATGGTTTTGTTTTTTCTTATTTCTGGTCTGAAAATTGACAAATTGACATTTCTTCTCCCTCTCTCTTTCTCATTTAATTCATGTTTTATTTTATGTATTTATTCATTTATTTATTTATTTATTTATTTTTGTTTGTGTTTTGGTTTTGATTTTCAAGGCATGGTTTCTCTGTTGTCTTAGAACTAGCTCTTGTCGACCAGGCTGTCCTCAAACTCCCAGAGATCCAACTGCCTCTCTGCCAGATATGGAACCAGTCATCTTGGTTAGTTCAAAAGCCACGCCATAAACACATGTGCACGTGTTTATGACATGAACACGTGAGACATGAACACGTGAGAAACAGGAAGGAACGAGGAGTGGTGTCCACTCTCTCACTAAATGCAGGCCTGCCTGCAGTGATTGAAAGAATCAGAAATGGAGAGATGGAATTTCTGGACTTTCCAGAAACCACATGGTGGAAATCTAGTGCCCTCTTCTGTTGACAGGGCCTAGATGTGCATATTTGCTGTTTTCTGGTTGAAGCTGGGAAACAGTACCTTCTTGCTGAAGTTGGATAATTGTTGAATTCAGCCATTTTCAGGTTTCATAGAAAACAAAACAAAACAAAACAAAAAGCCCCTTCTTTGTTTTATTTCACATTTTAATTTTTTTTTTTTTTTTTTTTTTTGGACAGGACCTGTCTTTTTATTTGTGTTTCAGACAAACTATTTTACTACATGGCCCAGGACTTCTTCTTTCTGAACACTTATGCTGCAAATACAATCTTTTTTTTTTTAAATTAATTATTTATTATGTATACAGCACTCCTTCCATGCATGACTGCAGGCCAGAAGACCCCATTACAGATGGTTGTGAGCCACCATATTGTTGCTAGGAATTGAACTCAGGACCTTTGGAAGAACAGTCAGTGCTCTTAACCTCTGAGCCATCTCTACAGCCCCTGAAAATATAATCTTAAAAGAAAAAGTAAAATTAAAATGAATGGCCTGGAATTAACAAAGACAAAAAAGGGGGAAAAAACCCTGCATTTTCTTGCTTGCTTGCTTTTTTTTTTTTCTCTTCTTTTAGTATTTTTTGAGGCACGATTTCTCTGTGTAACAGCCCTAGCTGTCCTGGAACTCAGTTTATAGACCAGGCTGTCTTGTTGGTAACGTTCTCTTTTTATTCTTATTTCCTATCTGTAAATCCACATTTCTTCTCTCTCTCTCTCTCTCTCTCTCTCTCTCTCTCTCTCTCTCGCTTTCTCTCTCTCTCTCAATTTATTTATTTCTTGTTTGGTTTTGTGTTTTGCTTTATGAGACAGGGTTTCTCTGCTGATTTGGAGACTGTTCTTGGAACTAGCTCCTTTCTTGTAGACCACGCTGGCCTAAAACTCCCAGAGATCCTGCCTCTGCCAGATATGGAGCCAGTGCTCTTGAATGCCTTCATCTGGTGAGGTCAAAATATACCCTCCCCACACACACACCAAACACAAACACAGGCACAGGCACACCCAGAGACACATAAATAAACTTTTAAATTAAGAGCCTGGAGAGCTAGTTTCTTGGCTCTTCCTGAGAAATTGGGTTCAATTCCCAGCACCTGCATGGTTAAATAAATCATAAAAAAAATTCTTTAAGAAATTGAAATTAAACTACACAACTGGAAACACTGTCTCAACTAAAAGTAAAATAAAATGTAAAAGAGTGCAGTGCTAAGTGCAGTTATGAAAATGTTTGGAAATATGACACCTTCCCTGTCTCCCCCACATACACAGGCACACCGAGAGAGAGGTTTAAATAAATGTGGTGGTGGCACATGCCTTTATTCCCAGCACACAGGGGGCAGAGGCAGGTGAATTTCTTGGGAGTTGGAAGCCAGCCTGGTCTACAAGAGCTAGTTCCAGATCAGCTAGGACTGTTACCCAGGGAAACCCTGTTTCGAAAAACAAGACAAAAAAATTAAAATTGAAGTAAATGTACAAGCCAAAGCTACAGGCCCTGGCCTCCACTCCTGTCCCTGAGGGCACCTGGTAAAAGTGAGAAGGCAGATTTCAGAGACTAGTAAAGTTCAAGGTCACCAGCCCTTCCTAACAGCTAGAACTCCTTGCTGAACCATTAAAGGGTGAGTCTAAGGTGGGCAGTGGTGGCGCACGCCTTTAATCCCAGCACTCTGGAGGCAGAGGCAGGCAAATCTCTGGGAGTTCCAGGACAGGCACCAAAGCTACAGAGAAAACTTGTCTTGAAAAGCCAATAAATAAATAAATAAATAAATAATATAAAGGGTGAGGCTACAACTTGATTGGTCTGCTTAGATATGTATTTTTTTTATGTTTTTTGTTTTTTTTAGATATGCATATTTTTGTTATAGTCGTTTTTTTTTTTTTTAAATTTATTTAATATATTATGTGTATAGCATTCCTTCCACGTGTGCCTGCAAGCCAGAAGGGGGCACCAGGTCTCATTATAGATGGTTGTAAGCCACCATGTGGTTGCTGGGAATTGAACTCAGGACCTCTGGAAAAGCAGTCAGTGCTCTTAACCTCTGAGCCATCTCTCCAGCCCTGTTATAGTCGTTTTTGTTTTACTGGGCAGGAAAAGATATCCAAGTGGGAATTTTTCCACAGCTGCTTTAATTTTCTCAGACTCTATTTAGGATGAGAAGTGGGGTGTGGGGTAGGTTGTACAAACACAACTACTGAAGAAAAGAAACCCCAAGAAAGCAAGCGAGTGGTTGCCATGGTGAAATGTCTTTGAAAGGCATTTAGGTGACTGGGAACTGCCCTTGCTGCCTCCCTCCTTTCCTCCCTCTCACCAATCCATAATTGTGGCAGCCCCTTGGCCCACATAGTCCTTTCACTGATCGGTCAGACACACTCTTTGTTTTATTTTTTAATTTTTGAATTGTGGGTGAAGTCAATTAATTGAGCTCTTAGATTATTATCATCATCATCATTATTATTATTTGTTTATTTGTGGTTTTTCTACATAGGGATTCCCTTTGTATGCTTGTTTGCCCTGGAACTCACTTTGTAGACAAGGCTGGCCTCAGACTCACAGAGATCTAGCTGCCCCTGCCTCTACCTCTGCCTCCTAGTGCCGGAATAAAAGGCCTGTACTAAACACACTTTTAGTTTCTCTGTGTCTGTCGTCGCTTTGCCTGCAGAACAAGGTAGCCTCAAACTCACAGCGATCTGCCTGCCTCTGCCTCTCCTGATCTCTGAGGGCTGAGAACTGAGAATAAAGAAATGTGCTGCCACCATTACCCAGCTAGGCAGCTGCCCAAAATATACTGCTGCTGCGGCAGCAATAAAAAAAAAAAAAATAACCTGAGATAAACAAAGAAAAAAAGGAAAACACCAGTTTTTCTTCCTTCTTTCCTTTTTTCCTTCTTTTCTTCCTTCCTTGTTTTTTTTCTGTTTTCTTCTTTTATTATTTTTTTGGTACAGGGTTTCTCTGTATAATACCTTTAACTCACTATATAAACCAGGCTGTCATCTTGGTGACATTATGGTTTTGGTTTTTGTCTTATTTCCTGTTTAATCATTTCTCTCTCTCTCTCTCTCTCTCTCTCTCTCTCTCTCTCTCTCTCTCTCTCTCACACACACACACACACACACTCACACACACACACACAGATTTAATTTATGTTTTTTATTTTTGTTTGTGTTTTTGTTTTGATTTTCAAGGCAGGGTTTTCTCTGTTGCTTTGGAGCCTGTCTTTGGAACTAGCTCTCGTCGACCAGGCTGGCCTCAAACTCCCAGAGATCCACCTGCCTCTCTGCCAGATATGGAACCAGTCCTTTTGAATGCTTTCATCCTTCCTGGTCATTAAAAATTTGAAATGAAACTAAGTTCTACACAACTGGAAAGACTGTCTCAAATAAAAGTTAAGTAAAATGTTCTGAAATAGGGCACCTTCCCTGCCCCCCCCCCCCACCAAGGACACACTTGGGTGCAGACCAAGAGATACAAACAAAATTTGAAATGAAACTAAATGTACATGAAATTAACAGAATGAGATACTAAAAACTTAGTTGGATTGTCACTGTGGTGCACATCTTTTATTCTATCATCCAAGAGACAGAGACAGGTGTACCTCTGTGAATTCCCAGGTTTTGGAGAGAGGCCCCCATCCCAAATTAAAAAAAAAAGAAGGAAGAAAAGAAGAAAGAAACATTATGAACTGTCTCCTTGTTTCTAGAAACTTGTTTTGATTTGCATTTCTCTGATGACTAAGCATGTTGAACATTTCCTTAAGTGTCTTTCAGCCATTTTAGATTCCTCGGTTGAGAGTTCTCTGTTTAAGTCTGTACTCCATTTTGTGAATTAGATTATTTGTTCTTGAGATGACCAATGTCTTGTGTTCTTTGTATGTTTTGGAGATCAGACAGACCTCTGTCTGATGTGGGGTTAGTGAAGATCTTTTTCCATTCTGTAAGGCCGTCATTTTGTCTTGTTGGCCGTGTTCTTTGCTTTACAGAAGCTTTTCAGTTTCAGGAGGTCTCTCTCACTTATTAATTGTTTCTCTCAGTGTCTGTGCTACTGGGGTTCTATTTAGGAAGCGGTCTCCTGTGCTGATGCGTTCAAATGCGTTTGATATTTTTATTTTTATATTCTTTTATTGTGGATGAAGTCAATTATTTGAACTCTCAAATATTTTTATTGTTATTATCTCTTTATTTGTTTGTTTATTTGTGGTTGTTCAACATAGGGTTTCGTTGTGTGCCCTTGTATGCGTATGCCCTGGGACTCACTTTGTAGACAAAACTGGCCTCAGACTCACAGAGAGCCATCTGCCTCTGCCTCCTAATGCTGGGATTAAAGGCTAAACAACCTTTTTTATATATTTATTTTCCTAATAATTTATTTTGTCGGCATTGGTGTTTTGCCTGCATGTATGTCTATCTGAGGGTGTCAGATCTTGGAGTTACAGACAGCTGTTGACTGCCATGTGGGTGGTAGGAATTGAACCTGGGTCCTCTGGAAGAGCAGTCAGCACTCTTAACCGCAGAGCCATCTCTCCAGCCCCCACCTTTTTTTTGAAAACAGGGTTTCTCTATGTCACTTTGCCTGTCCTGAATCTCAATCTGCAGAACAAGGTAGCTTTAAACTTACAGTGATCTGCCAGCCTTGGTCTCCCTGATCTTGAAGGTGTTTTATCATCTCTCTCTCTGTCTGGCTATCTATCTATCTATCTATCCATTCATTTATTAGTTTATGTATTTGTTTATGTGTTTATTTATGTATTTATTTATTTTTGTTTTCTTTCTTTTTTTTTTTTTTTGATTTTTCGAGACAAGGTTTCTATGTGGTTTTGGAGCCTGTCCTGGAACTAGCTCTTGTAGACCAGGCTGGTCTCGAACTCACAGAGATCCGCCTGCCTCTGCCTCCCGAGTGCTGGGATTAAAGGCGTGCGCCACCACCGCCCGGCTTTTATTTTTGTTTTCTGAGACAGGATTTCTCTCTAGCTTTTGAGTCTGTCCTGGATCCAGACCTGGTCACAGCTGTACCTGAAAATAAAATAAACAAACAAACAAAAACAAAAACAAAGCAAAGCAAAAGCCAGGCAGGACTCTCTGGTTGACCTTCCCTTTCCCCCTCCCCCATGGGCTCCTCAGAGGCAGTGAGGCCTCCGGCAGGGAATCCACAGAGCCTCTGCCCAAGGCTCTCCAGGGAACCCACTCTCTCCCTTTCCCCCAGCCCCAGGGCTGCCAGCCACATCTATCTCAGGCAGAGGTGGCGGGCACTCTGGCTATCCAGGATGTGACAGACACAGACACAGAGAAGCAGGGAGGAAAGTTGCCCACTCTCTCACTAGATGCAGGCATGCAGGAGGAACAATGAAAGAATGAGAACTGGAGAGATGGAATTTCTGGAATGTCCAGAAACCACATGGTGGGGATCTAGTGACCTCTTTTGGTGACAGGGAGTACAGCACAGATTTGGGTTCTTGTGCTCCTGAGATGTAACCCCCACAAGGCAGCAGCTCATAAGTGATTGTAAATCCAGTTTCACATGACTGCACATAAAATAAAGTTAAATAAATCATAAAAAAATTCTTTAAAAATTTGAAATTAAAATAAGTTCTACACAACCAGAAAGACTGTCTCAAATAAAAGTAAAATAAAATGTTCTAAAATAGGACAACTTCCCTGCCCCCCACCCCCACAGGGACACACTTGGTGCAGACCAAGAGATACAAACA
Source organism: Microtus oregoni (assembly GCF_018167655.1). Lineage (NCBI taxonomy): Eukaryota > Metazoa > Chordata > Mammalia > Rodentia > Cricetidae > Microtus > Microtus oregoni. The sequence goes on along the minus strand of NW_024543841.1, from coordinate 119,805 downwards.
AAATTTGAAATTAAACTAAATCTACAAGAAACTGACCCTGGTTATTGTGGTGCACATCTTTTATTCTATCATCAAAGAGACAGAGGCAGGTGGACCTCTGTGAATTTCCAGGCTTTATAGAGAGGCCCCCAACCCTAGAAACTGGACCATGGGAGTTTAGGACCTATAAGACAGTGCACGAGTCTTGTGATCTCACTTGGTAGATGAGTCTGGATTTTAACTCACAGATGTCCTTCTGCCTGTGTCTCCCACGTGCTGGGATAAAGGGTTCCCTAATTCTTGAATGGCATACTGAAAGTAGTTATTTCTACTTAGTTTGCGTTTGATTTTTTAAAAAAAATCCATGCCTATTTATTTATTTATTTTTGGTTTTTCACGACAGGGTTTCTCTGTAGCTTTGTAGATAGTGTTGGCTGGCTGGCTGGCTGGCTGGCTGGCTGGCTGGCTGGCTTTCAGTTCCCTGACAGAAATAAGCACATTATGGAGGAACCACAAAGTTGTTACACTATGTGGGTGTGATGAGGAGAGATTGTGAGTGTCCTGTCAGAACAAAGTTAGTCCCATAGTTGATGAAATTCATTATCCCAAAAATTCAGCAGAATATATCCCAAGTTTGCAAATGTGTGATCAGCTTGTGACAGGTTGGGCTGGAGATGCTGAGAACTGGGGAGCCCTCAATGCAAGACCAGATACTCGTTCCCATGAAGAGAGAGGAAGGGAGGGAGGGAGGGAGGGAGGGATCATTCATTCATTCATTCCTATACTCAAGTTTAAGAAAAGATGAGTGGCTATGGAGAGACCACTCACAGATATGAAAAATCATTTCCTAAAAATCAAATTTCTCAGTCACTATGCAACTGCTATGGTGCTTCTCCTAGATAGAACAAAACACACACACACACACACACACACACAAAGGTGAACCAGGGAAAAGCTTTCTAAGCCTTTAAGGATGCACCGTGACTTCAGAGACCTCAGGGAGTATAGGGATGGGTGCTTGATGCTTCAGACTCATGTCATTGAAGGACATAACATAGTCTGGATTCACAGAGATTCACAACACAGAGCCATTGTCACTTACCCAGAGCTAACAAGAAATTGCAGTCTCAGCCGGGCTGTGGTGTGTGCATGCCCTTAATCACAGCACACACACAGATCTCTGTGAATTCAAAGATGGCCTGATTTACAGAGTGAGTTTTAGGACAGCCCAAGATACACAAAGAAACCCTTTCTTGAAAAACAAAACAAAACAGCAAAAGAAAGAAAGAAAGAAATGGAAAAAGAAAAAAAAAAGGCAGTCTCTTCCCACTCTCTCATCCATTGGCTCTTAAAGAGCTCTCAAGCTGAACTGGAGACCAGGGTGTCATTCATAACTGGGAAGCTAGAAACCTTAGGGGACCACAGGAGTCAGACTGACTGCAGCACTTGATGCCTCAACCCTGCTAATGGCTGTGATATAAGGCATGGTAAAATATGGGCTTTGGGCCCTTCGGCCACGGTAGCCATCTTTCAGTAACTCGCCAAAATGACAAACACAAAGGGAAAGAGGAGGGGCACTCGCTATATGTTCTCTAGGCCCTTTAGGAAACATGGAGTTGTTCCTTTGGCCACGAATCTACAAGAAGGGCGATATTATAGACATCAAGGGAATGGGCACTGTTCAAAAAGGAATGCCCCGCCGGGCGGTTGTGGCGCACGCCTTTCATCCCAGCACTCAGGAGGCAGAGGCAGGCGGATCTCTGTGAGTTCGAGACCAGCCTGGTCTACAAGAGCTAGTTCCAGGACAGGCTCCACAACCACAGAGAGACCCTGTCTCGAAAAACCAAAAAAAAAAAAAAAAAAAAAAGGAATGCCCCATAAATGTTACCATGGCAATACCGGAAGAGTCTACAATGTCACCCAGCATGCTGTGGGCATCATTGTAAACAAGCCAGTTAAGGGCAAGATTCTTGCCAAGAGAATTAATGTGCGGATTGAACACATCAAGCACTCGAAGAGCAGAGACAGCTTTCTGAAGCGGGTGAAGGAGAACAACCAGAAGGAAAAGGAAGACAAAGAGAAGGGCACCTGGGTTCAGCTCAAGCGAACCCAGAGAAGCACACTTCGCGAGGACTAACAGGAAGGAGCCTGAGCTGCTGGAGCCCATTCCCTACGAATTCATGGCCTGATGTACAAAAAGAAATAACACACCTGGACTATTAAAAAAAAAAAATACGGGGGGCTGGAGAGATGGCTCAGTGGTTAAGAGCATTGCCTGCTCTTCCAAAGGTCCTGAGTTCAATTCCCGGCAACCACATGGTGGCTC
>NW_024543841.1:12500-112500 GCF_018167655.1 Microtus oregoni | reverse complement strand
TGTCTTGAAAAGCCAATAAATAAATAAATAAATAAATAATATAAAGGGTGAGGCTACAACTTGATTGGTCTGCTTAGATATGTATTTTTTTTATGTTTTTTGTTTTTTTTAGATATGCATATTTTTGTTATAGTCGTTTTTTTTTTTTTAAATTTATTTAATATATTATGTGTATAGCATTCCTTCCACGTGTGCCTGCAAGCCAGAAGGGGGCACCAGGTCTCATTATAGATGGTTGTAAGCCACCATGTGGTTGCTGGGAATTGAACTCAGGACCTCTGGAAAAGCAGTCAGTGCTCTTAACCTCTGAGCCATCTCTCCAGCCCTGTTATAGTCGTTTTTGTTTTACTGGGCAGGAAAAGATATCCAAGTGGGAATTTTTCCACAGCTGCTTTAATTTTCTCAGACTCTATTTAGGATGAGAAGTGGGGTGTGGGGTAGGTTGTACAAACACAACTACTGAAGAAAAGAAACCCCAAGAAAGCAAGCGAGTGGTTGCCATGGTGAAATGTCTTTGAAAGGCATTTAGGTGACTGGGAACTGCCCTTGCTGCCTCCCTCCTTTCCTCCCTCTCACCAATCCATAATTGTGGCAGCCCCTTGGCCCACATAGTCCTTTCACTGATCGGTCAGACACACTCTTTGTTTTATTTTTTAATTTTTGAATTGTGGGTGAAGTCAATTAATTGAGCTCTTAGATTATTATCATCATCATCATTATTATTATTTGTTTATTTGTGGTTTTTCTACATAGGGATTCCCTTTGTATGCTTGTTTGCCCTGGAACTCACTTTGTAGACAAGGCTGGCCTCAGACTCACAGAGATCTAGCTGCCCCTGCCTCTACCTCTGCCTCCTAGTGCCGGAATAAAAGGCCTGTACTAAACACACTTTTAGTTTCTCTGTGTCTGTCGTCGCTTTGCCTGCAGAACAAGGTAGCCTCAAACTCACAGCGATCTGCCTGCCTCTGCCTCTCCTGATCTCTGAGGGCTGAGAACTGAGAATAAAGAAATGTGCTGCCACCATTACCCAGCTAGGCAGCTGCCCAAAATATACTGCTGCTGCGGCAGCAATAAAAAAAAAAAAAATAACCTGAGATAAACAAAGAAAAAAAGGAAAACACCAGTTTTTCTTCCTTCTTTCCTTTTTTCCTTCTTTTCTTCCTTCCTTGTTTTTTTTCTGTTTTCTTCTTTTATTATTTTTTTGGTACAGGGTTTCTCTGTATAATACCTTTAACTCACTATATAAACCAGGCTGTCATCTTGGTGACATTATGGTTTTGGTTTTTGTCTTATTTCCTGTTTAATCATTTCTCTCTCTCTCTCTCTCTCTCTCTCTCTCTCTCTCTCTCTCTCTCACACACACACACACACACACTCACACACACACACACAGATTTAATTTATGTTTTTTATTTTTGTTTGTGTTTTTGTTTTGATTTTCAAGGCAGGGTTTTCTCTGTTGCTTTGGAGCCTGTCTTTGGAACTAGCTCTCGTCGACCAGGCTGGCCTCAAACTCCCAGAGATCCACCTGCCTCTCTGCCAGATATGGAACCAGTCCTTTTGAATGCTTTCATCCTTCCTGGTCATTAAAAATTTGAAATGAAACTAAGTTCTACACAACTGGAAAGACTGTCTCAAATAAAAGTTAAGTAAAATGTTCTGAAATAGGGCACCTTCCCTGCCCCCCCCCCCCCCCACCAAGGACACACTTGGGTGCAGACCAAGAGATACAAACAAAATTTGAAATGAAACTAAATGTACATGAAATTAACAGAATGAGATACTAAAAACTTAGTTGGATTGTCACTGTGGTGCACATCTTTTATTCTATCATCCAAGAGACAGAGACAGGTGTACCTCTGTGAATTCCCAGGTTTTGGAGAGAGGCCCCCATCCCAAATTAAAAAAAAAAGAAGGAAGAAAAGAAGAAAGAAACATTATGAACTGTCTCCTTGTTTCTAGAAACTTGTTTTGATTTGCATTTCTCTGATGACTAAGCATGTTGAACATTTCCTTAAGTGTCTTTCAGCCATTTTAGATTCCTCGGTTGAGAGTTCTCTGTTTAAGTCTGTACTCCATTTTGTGAATTAGATTATTTGTTCTTGAGATGACCAATGTCTTGTGTTCTTTGTATGTTTTGGAGATCAGACAGACCTCTGTCTGATGTGGGGTTAGTGAAGATCTTTTTCCATTCTGTAAGGCCGTCATTTTGTCTTGTTGGCCGTGTTCTTTGCTTTACAGAAGCTTTTCAGTTTCAGGAGGTCTCTCTCACTTATTAATTGTTTCTCTCAGTGTCTGTGCTACTGGGGTTCTATTTAGGAAGCGGTCTCCTGTGCTGATGCGTTCAAATGCGTTTGATATTTTTATTTTTATATTCTTTTATTGTGGATGAAGTCAATTATTTGAACTCTCAAATATTTTTATTGTTATTATCTCTTTATTTGTTTGTTTATTTGTGGTTGTTCAACATAGGGTTTCGTTGTGTGCCCTTGTATGCGTATGCCCTGGGACTCACTTTGTAGACAAAACTGGCCTCAGACTCACAGAGAGCCATCTGCCTCTGCCTCCTAATGCTGGGATTAAAGGCTAAACAACCTTTTTTATATATTTATTTTCCTAATAATTTATTTTGTCGGCATTGGTGTTTTGCCTGCATGTATGTCTATCTGAGGGTGTCAGATCTTGGAGTTACAGACAGCTGTTGACTGCCATGTGGGTGGTAGGAATTGAACCTGGGTCCTCTGGAAGAGCAGTCAGCACTCTTAACCGCAGAGCCATCTCTCCAGCCCCCACCTTTTTTTTGAAAACAGGGTTTCTCTATGTCACTTTGCCTGTCCTGAATCTCAATCTGCAGAACAAGGTAGCTTTAAACTTACAGTGATCTGCCAGCCTTGGTCTCCCTGATCTTGAAGGTGTTTTATCATCTCTCTCTCTGTCTGGCTATCTATCTATCTATCTATCCATTCATTTATTAGTTTATGTATTTGTTTATGTGTTTATTTATGTATTTATTTATTTTTGTTTTCTTTCTTTTTTTTTTTTTTTGATTTTTCGAGACAAGGTTTCTATGTGGTTTTGGAGCCTGTCCTGGAACTAGCTCTTGTAGACCAGGCTGGTCTCGAACTCACAGAGATCCGCCTGCCTCTGCCTCCCGAGTGCTGGGATTAAAGGCGTGCGCCACCACCGCCCGGCTTTTATTTTTGTTTTCTGAGACAGGATTTCTCTCTAGCTTTTGAGTCTGTCCTGGATCCAGACCTGGTCACAGCTGTACCTGAAAATAAAATAAACAAACAAACAAAAACAAAAACAAAGCAAAGCAAAAGCCAGGCAGGACTCTCTGGTTGACCTTCCCTTTCCCCCTCCCCCATGGGCTCCTCAGAGGCAGTGAGGCCTCCGGCAGGGAATCCACAGAGCCTCTGCCCAAGGCTCTCCAGGGAACCCACTCTCTCCCTTTCCCCCAGCCCCAGGGCTGCCAGCCACATCTATCTCAGGCAGAGGTGGCGGGCACTCTGGCTATCCAGGATGTGACAGACACAGACACAGAGAAGCAGGGAGGAAAGTTGCCCACTCTCTCACTAGATGCAGGCATGCAGGAGGAACAATGAAAGAATGAGAACTGGAGAGATGGAATTTCTGGAATGTCCAGAAACCACATGGTGGGGATCTAGTGACCTCTTTTGGTGACAGGGAGTACAGCACAGATTTGGGTTCTTGTGCTCCTGAGATGTAACCCCCACAAGGCAGCAGCTCATAAGTGATTGTAAATCCAGTTTCACATGACTGCACATAAAATAAAGTTAAATAAATCATAAAAAAATTCTTTAAAAATTTGAAATTAAAATAAGTTCTACACAACCAGAAAGACTGTCTCAAATAAAAGTAAAATAAAATGTTCTAAAATAGGACAACTTCCCTGCCCCCCACCCCCACAGGGACACACTTGGTGCAGACCAAGAGATACAAACAAAATTTGAAATTAAACTAAATCTACAAGAAACTGACCCTGGTTATTGTGGTGCACATCTTTTATTCTATCATCAAAGAGACAGAGGCAGGTGGACCTCTGTGAATTTCCAGGCTTTATAGAGAGGCCCCCAACCCTAGAAACTGGACCATGGGAGTTTAGGACCTATAAGACAGTGCACGAGTCTTGTGATCTCACTTGGTAGATGAGTCTGGATTTTAACTCACAGATGTCCTTCTGCCTGTGTCTCCCACGTGCTGGGATAAAGGGTTCCCTAATTCTTGAATGGCATACTGAAAGTAGTTATTTCTACTTAGTTTGCGTTTGATTTTTTAAAAAAAATCCATGCCTATTTATTTATTTATTTTTGGTTTTTCACGACAGGGTTTCTCTGTAGCTTTGTAGATAGTGTTGGCTGGCTGGCTGGCTGGCTGGCTGGCTGGCTGGCTGGCTTTCAGTTCCCTGACAGAAATAAGCACATTATGGAGGAACCACAAAGTTGTTACACTATGTGGGTGTGATGAGGAGAGATTGTGAGTGTCCTGTCAGAACAAAGTTAGTCCCATAGTTGATGAAATTCATTATCCCAAAAATTCAGCAGAATATATCCCAAGTTTGCAAATGTGTGATCAGCTTGTGACAGGTTGGGCTGGAGATGCTGAGAACTGGGGAGCCCTCAATGCAAGACCAGATACTCGTTCCCATGAAGAGAGAGGAAGGGAGGGAGGGAGGGAGGGAGGGATCATTCATTCATTCATTCCTATACTCAAGTTTAAGAAAAGATGAGTGGCTATGGAGAGACCACTCACAGATATGAAAAATCATTTCCTAAAAATCAAATTTCTCAGTCACTATGCAACTGCTATGGTGCTTCTCCTAGATAGAACAAAACACACACACACACACACACACACACAAAGGTGAACCAGGGAAAAGCTTTCTAAGCCTTTAAGGATGCACCGTGACTTCAGAGACCTCAGGGAGTATAGGGATGGGTGCTTGATGCTTCAGACTCATGTCATTGAAGGACATAACATAGTCTGGATTCACAGAGATTCACAACACAGAGCCATTGTCACTTACCCAGAGCTAACAAGAAATTGCAGTCTCAGCCGGGCTGTGGTGTGTGCATGCCCTTAATCACAGCACACACACAGATCTCTGTGAATTCAAAGATGGCCTGATTTACAGAGTGAGTTTTAGGACAGCCCAAGATACACAAAGAAACCCTTTCTTGAAAAACAAAACAAAACAGCAAAAGAAAGAAAGAAAGAAATGGAAAAAGAAAAAAAAAAGGCAGTCTCTTCCCACTCTCTCATCCATTGGCTCTTAAAGAGCTCTCAAGCTGAACTGGAGACCAGGGTGTCATTCATAACTGGGAAGCTAGAAACCTTAGGGGACCACAGGAGTCAGACTGACTGCAGCACTTGATGCCTCAACCCTGCTAATGGCTGTGATATAAGGCATGGTAAAATATGGGCTTTGGGCCCTTCGGCCACGGTAGCCATCTTTCAGTAACTCGCCAAAATGACAAACACAAAGGGAAAGAGGAGGGGCACTCGCTATATGTTCTCTAGGCCCTTTAGGAAACATGGAGTTGTTCCTTTGGCCACGAATCTACAAGAAGGGCGATATTATAGACATCAAGGGAATGGGCACTGTTCAAAAAGGAATGCCCCGCCGGGCGGTTGTGGCGCACGCCTTTCATCCCAGCACTCAGGAGGCAGAGGCAGGCGGATCTCTGTGAGTTCGAGACCAGCCTGGTCTACAAGAGCTAGTTCCAGGACAGGCTCCACAACCACAGAGAGACCCTGTCTCGAAAAACCAAAAAAAAAAAAAAAAAAAAAAGGAATGCCCCATAAATGTTACCATGGCAATACCGGAAGAGTCTACAATGTCACCCAGCATGCTGTGGGCATCATTGTAAACAAGCCAGTTAAGGGCAAGATTCTTGCCAAGAGAATTAATGTGCGGATTGAACACATCAAGCACTCGAAGAGCAGAGACAGCTTTCTGAAGCGGGTGAAGGAGAACAACCAGAAGGAAAAGGAAGACAAAGAGAAGGGCACCTGGGTTCAGCTCAAGCGAACCCAGAGAAGCACACTTCGCGAGGACTAACAGGAAGGAGCCTGAGCTGCTGGAGCCCATTCCCTACGAATTCATGGCCTGATGTACAAAAAGAAATAACACACCTGGACTATTAAAAAAAAAAAATACGGGGGGCTGGAGAGATGGCTCAGTGGTTAAGAGCATTGCCTGCTCTTCCAAAGGTCCTGAGTTCAATTCCCGGCAACCACATGGTGGCTCACAACCATCTGTAAAGAGGTCTGGTGCCCTCTTCTGGCCTGCAGACATACACACAGACAGAATATTGTATACTTAATAAATAAATAAATAAATATTTTTAAAAAAAATACAGGCTTTGGCAGAGCGCTACTCCCCTTTCTCTATTATTATTGCTACACAAGGAAAAGGACCGGGGGGGGGGGGGGGGGGGGGGTGATGTGCAGTGCTGGTATTGAAATCTCACTGTCTCCTTCCGCACTCCTTGTCAATTCCCGACTTTGTCAAATCAACTATCGTGAATCTTTGATGTGGGTTGGCCCTTTAGGAACTCAGAGAAACAAGACAGACCTATTTCATTCCAGAAACCTCCCAGTTCCTGAGCCCTAGCCCTGGAAGTCTCAAAGCCATCACATCCAGAAATCTCTCTAGTCCCTGCTAGTGGTGAACTCACTTCGTCTTCCCCAGGACCACTAATTATTTCTCCGTGTTTTCCTCTGAGATCTGAGGTCAGCTTTCTTCTTCCTCCCTCTGGCCTCTCCATGATCTCCATTCTCTAGACAACATGTCTAGAACTGAGTCTTATAGGCACAAAGAGAGTGTATCTTGAGGGCACTTGGCATTTCTAGGACACGAGTGACATCACAAAATTCCGAGAGCTCTCCGGGATACCGTAGAATTTCCAGAGAAGGGACTGCTGATGTCGTGAGGCACGGCCTTTACCTCCTTGCTAATATTTCTCCCCGAACTGACCAACCGACCGACTGACCGGAACCTGAGGTTTCCTTTCCAGGAGTCTCTCCTGCGACGCAGAGGGAGCCATTCAGGATTTCCTCCTTCCAAAACCAGAAATTTCTCTCTGCTTCATTAAAATCTTTTCACTACTTCCTTCTCCCATGGGGAGTTAGTTAGTTGAACACTCACTTTTTTCATGAATGTCCCTTCCTCCCTCTCCGGAACATCTCATATTACTGATTCATACTCAGTAAATCAGTAATATGAGAAATTAGGCCAGGAGGACACGGAAGATGAGGGTTGAGTCCTCTGAAGTGAACAAGCACTTAGGGAAGGCTAAACTTAAGGGAATTTGACTCTGAGTGGCAAGACATGAATAGCTGCTGCCAAGGCACAGATGCAGGCATCGGGCTGAGGCACCAACTGGGCCCTTGGCATCCTCCTGCATCATCAGAGCTGTGTGAGAAACTCAGACCAAAGGAGGGCCGTGTTCAAAGGGAGAGGGCATTTTCTATGGATGGCTGCCAGCTATCTCTTGGCTTCTGTAAGTACAGGAACTCAACAAAGACAGAGACATGCCAGACAGGAGGTTTTGGTAAAAATCTGAACTGAACTGAATAGAAACTGGCTATTACGTATTAGTGTTTTCAGAGTTATGTCTGAGGAACAAAATACTTAAATAAAATAAAACCAAATCCTTAAAAAACATCCAGGTGTCCTCTGAGGGGGCATGGAAAACAAAACAAAACAAAAAGACTGAACAATACTGTTATTCCCTTAGGCCCACTATTGCTGCTATAAAAATAGGCCCAACAGCACTGCTCTTCCCATAAGCCCAGCTAATGCCGTCCTCTCTGGGCCAAATAATCAACAAACCTAAGAAGGAATTGTGCCTTATAAACTAGCAAGAGAGTTAGGTAAAACCGTGGCCTTCAAAAACAGGCTTCTAAATTCACACTAGGCCGCAACGCAAAGGCCATACCCAGGACTCATGAGGACAATGTGTTGTTGGTGCTGGTAATGATGGTGGGTAGCTACTGGACCTGGTGTGGCAGGCTGAGGGAAGAAAGAGGGGCCTAACAGAGTAGCTGACAAAAAGAGACCGAACTCCCGGACCCTGGGCGATTACTATCAACACCTAACCTCAGCAACAAAAAGAATCCGGACTTCCGGATGCTGACATTACTGTTAACACTGAACCTCAGCGTCATGCAAACACTGCAAAATGTTTAAGGGCCAAATTAGGTTCACTTACCGGTCCTTCAGTTCTTTCCTCCACGCCCCTCTCCGTCAAACGGCAACGGAGAAGGCACGGCTGTGTACGCATGCGCGAGAACAAGACAGCATGTGCACGCGAGAACAAAGTACAGAGCGTGACAGCGCGAGAGTGGGTTCTCTGTCTTGAATCTCACTGAAGGGATTTCCTCGGAGCTAGTTTTTCTGTTTTTCTGGAGGCTTAGACCGTTCACTGAACTCGGCATGGAAATCTAGAGGTCTTTCTGTTCTGGTTGAGGCCAAAATTTATAGATTCTCTGACTCCTGCCAGCAATAAAACCTTTTTATTTCCTCGAAGCTTCCGCAGATTTATGTAAGGCTCTGCCTTTTTTTAATTTCATAAATAATCTTTTTGAAAATGAAAACAAAAAGCATGTTACCCTAGAAAAACTGTTCAACTTCTTTGAAATTTAAATGATAGTTTTTACAGTTTGAGACTACCAAGGAAAGAAAACACAAGACAAAACATTTTTCAGTTCAAAGATGTAAAGCAAGTTTTTTTCTTTGTTTTTCCATACAATGTTGCAACAAACAGCCTCCTTCCCAATCTGATAGTGTGATAGTTAATGTTATATTTAGGCTTCCTACGACTGTTTTCAATTGAAATATAAAAAACAACTCTTTTGTTTGCTTATTTTTCATGTAAATGTTGCAACAAAGAGCCTCCTTTCCAATCTGATACTGTGATGTTTAACATTATATAACATTATATTTAGGCTTACTATGAGACACCAAAACCAAAACTGACTCTAACATGTAAACCCATAACTTGTAGAAGCTATACCCTAACAGCACACTTCCTTTTCTTCCCTGATGTTAAAGACTATTCTTAAATAGATGGGTCATGTAAAATGTGCTTTTCTAGCAAGACAATAGGTCATACCACTAATTGCTATTTTCTGACTTCGTAATCAAACTTGTTTACTCTGCTCAATGAAGAGGACAACTGCAAGACATTTGATCAAATTAGAGCATGCCTAAGCATAGATTAAAATACAGGTGATTTTGTGGGTTACACATTCTAAACCCTAGACTGATATGACTAGATGCTGCTTCATCTTGGGAGCACTCTTGAATGCAGTCCTGGTGCCATGGCTTTTCAGTGCCAGTATTTAATAAAATCTTTAGTTGACTGAAATCTAAATGTGAGTCAAACTGGTGAGTCTTTGTACAATCCTAGACTCACAGTATTCCCGATTCACAGTAAGAACTACTTCAAAGGGAGAAGAAAGAGACTAGAGTTTTACAGGCACAAACCCAAGTTGTCTCAACACGGCATTTTTCTGCTATGTGATGAATTATGTTTTTATTTGTTTTTCTGTACAATCAGTGGCTCACTGAAATACAGAAGCATAATTATTATCTGGTTAATATTTTTAGATAACAATTACACCATAAGTGGAAGAGGTTCTGAAATGAGTCTTCTAGATTGCTGTCAAGATTCACTTGCTGACGGAATGACTTAGATTATACTCCAGGCATCCTGTGACTAACAATCGTTAGAATGAGAAGAAGGTCCTGTTGACTTCTAAGTTTTTCTTTTTTAGACAGTAACTTAATTTGAAACTCAGTTTGAAATGGAGCTATTTTTTTAACCATTACCTTCCCTACTAGTCATCCAAATCAAATCATCAACTTTCTGCAACCAGTACTCATGGCAATTTTGAAGCAGTTTGTAAGCTGCATGTGATTCTTTGTTGTCTGTAAACTAAGTAAAAATCTGCTGGGATAAGCTATAGACTAGAGACAAAAGTTAAATTTAAGGAACTTGAAGAATAATCTTACTCTTAGAACTTCCCCTCAAGAATAAGGAAGGTTAAGCTGTTAATTGATACGATAGCAGTGCTTGCCTGATATTTTGATCTGTGACATACGGGTTCAAGTTATGACTTCTTGAAGTTTACATGATTTTTTAAAGTTACAAAAAGAGTTCATTACTATTATTTATTATCTTTACTGAAATCATCATGTATAATACTGTGGAATAATCCTTCTGTTCAATGTGAATATGTATTATTCTCATTGGTTTATAAGGAAGCTGATTGGTCTATAGCAAGACAGGTTAAAATTAGGCAGGCCAATCAAACTTGAGAATACTGGGATGAAGAAGGGTGAAGCCAGATGCAAAGGGAGCAGGAGATGAATTGGCATGTTAATAAAGGTACCACCATGTAGTAAAAGGAGCGGCGGGGCTGCATCCCCAGCTCCCCGGCTGCCTGCTAGCTTATGCCCCGAAATAACAACACACAAACTGTATTCTTTTAAACACTGCTTGGCCCATTAGCTCTAGCCCTTACTGGCTAATTCTGATATCCCGATCAACCCATCTCTCATAAACTGTGAAGCACCGGTCTTACCGGGAAAGATTCAGCATGTCTGACCTGGTGGCTGGCTGCATCGCCGTCTGCCTCAGAGAGCAGAGCTATCGCATCTGCCCAGGAGAGAGGAGCATGGCATCTCTGAGCTCACTTCCTCTTCCTCCCAGCATTCTGTTCTGTTAACTCCACCCACCTATGTTCTAACCAATTAAATGGGCCAAGGCAGTTTCTTTATTTTTTAACCTTCCGCCATCACCACCATATGGCAGAGCATAAATAATAAACACAGGTTAACTTAAAATGTAAAAGGTGGCAAGGTATATGCCTGGGATGTTGGTTAAGCATTTATAAATAATATTAAGCCTCTGTATGGGCTTGGTATTAGTCACAAAAATGGGCAGTTCTTTTGAGAGGTCCTGCTGCCAAACACTTAAAATGTTTATGACCAGGGGGCAGCATGTTCCTCAGCGGATAAGTGGACCCCAGTGTAGGGATGGTAAATATGATTTTTAGAGCTGGCAGTAAACATACCTCTGTCATGAGACTAGAATTTCAGGGAACAAAGAGGGAGTCATCAACACTAGTACCAGCATGCCATGATCTAAGTTACACAGCAGGCTTTTTTGCTCATGCAGACAGAAAGATACCGATACACAGTAAGAACAGATTCAGATGGAAAAACCTCTAAATGGGTTACAATGTGTGTGTGTTGGTGGGGGGGCTTGAGAGAATTCGGAGAGAGAAGAGAAAGAGTACATACAGTCTTAGATTAAAAATATAGTTTTAACGTAATAAAAAAGTCCTTAAAGGGGGGAGTAAAGTAACATGAAGTAAGTAAGCCACATAAAGATGGGAAATACACAGAGAGTCTGGACTGTGCATTTTATTGTCTTGTCTTTAAATTTTTGACTGCTAAGAGAGCTTGCATTGTGGAAACCTCCAGATTAAATCAACCTAGATATTTTAAATTATCTTGATTTCAAAATTTAAATCAAAGGATATGTTACTTTTGGGGAGAGGTTATGCTTTTGTTTCCACAAGAAAGGAGAGGCTATGGATTTATTCCAGATTAAGACAAGTCAGGTTTAATTGAGAAAGAGACTTTGAAATACTGACTAAAGACATAACTTATGTTCATACATAAAAAACTACAAAAACATAACACATATTTTACCTGCTCAAACACATAAAAATTCTTCTTTGACTGACTTTTGTACAACACACAGTCTAGATTTGTATTAATACAGATATGCATATTACTTTTGAAAGATTGTGTATTTTCAGAGCTAGGAAACCAGACACCAATAAAAAAACTAGTGGTCCAGGTGATCCAATATTTCAAAATGCCGCTGGTACAGTCTCCTCAGAATTCTGCATCTAGAACAGTATCAAGGCAGGAGACCCACCTTCACCAATTCGAGTAGGACACGCCCCCTTCCTGAAGCACAGGTCCCACTGCACTCACTAGAGGAAAATATGAGCAGACGGCAATGAAAGAACACATTTAACAACATAAAGCATGTAAATCCCAGTCTCTGGCCTTCATCTTTGGAGGCCCTGCCCTGTGCCCCTTGCACCTTGACCATGAGTTGACCCTTTCCCCATGGAGAGTCAAGGTAGCCTGCCAAGCCTTGACTCCTCCCCAGAGGTCAGGAGTCTATTTAAACTTCCCCAGTCTATTTAAACTTCTCCCCAGAAAGTCAACTCATGGTCTTTTCTCTACTTCCCACCCCCCTCCAGTGATCATGTTAGTAGCTTCCAGGTTTGCCTTGGAACCCAAGAGCACAGCAGTCCTGTTAAACCTGGATATCTTTTAATTCAGCTTGTTTTGATTCAGCATGACTGGGTTTTTTGCATCGACAGAGAACTCCTGTTAGAAAATATTTCTGACAAGGAGCAGTATGGTACCTCCAGAAACTAGTGATTCTATACCAGCAAGACCTGAATATCAAAATACACATGAAGCAGAAGGAAATAATTTTAAAAATAACTTTATAAATTTGATAGAGGACCTGAAAGAGGAAATAAAAAATTCCCTTAAAGAAATGGGGAAAAATACAAACAAAAAATTGGAAGTAATCAACAAATTCCCTTAAGGGAAAGCATTGAAAGCCAAGAGAAAGCAATTAAACTGGTGAAGACAGTGGTTTAAGACTTGAAAATTGAAATAGAGGCAATAAAGAAAACACAAACTGAGAGAATTCTGGAAATGGAAGATCTGGGTAAATGATCAGAAACTACAGATGCGGCCGGGCGGTGGTGGCGCACGCCTTTAATCCCAGCACTCGGGAGGCAGAGGCAGGCAGATCTTTGTGAGTTCGAGACCAGCCTGGTCTACAAGAGCTGGTTCCAGGACAGGCTCCAAAACCACAGAGAAACCCTGTCTCGAAAAACAACAACAACAACAACAACAAAAAAAAAACAGAAACTACAGATGCAAGCCTAACCAACAGAATACAGAAGATGGAAGAGAGAATCGCAGTTGTTGAAGATACGATAGAGGGAATAGATTAGTTGGTAAAAGAGAATGTTAAATCCAAAAAAATATTTAACACAAAGGAAATCTGGGACACCATGAAGATCGAACCTCAGAATAATAGGGATAGAAGGAGAAAAACTCCAGTTCAAAGGCACAGAAAATATATCAACAAAATAAATAGGAAATAAAACTTTCCCAACCTAAAGAAGTATATCCCTATGAAGGCACAAGAAGCTTACTAAACACTAATTAGTCTGAACCAAAAAAAAAATGTCCCCTCAGTAATAATAATCAAAACACTAAACATACAGAAAAATAATATTAATAGTTGCAAAGGAAAATAGCCAAGTAACATATAAGGATAGACCTATCAGAACTACACCTGACTTCTCAATGGAAACTGAAAGCAAGACGGTCCTGGGTAGATTTTCCGCAGAAACTAAGAGAACACAAATGCCAGACCAGACTACTATGTCCAGAAAGGCTTTCAATTATGATAAATGGAGAGAACAAGTCATTCCATGAAAAAACCAGATATAAAAAGTATCTATTCACAAATTCAGCCTTATAGAAAGTATAAGAAGTAAAACAATAACCAAAGGAAGTTCTTTATACCTACAAAAACACACCCACACCAAAAAAACCCCAAAGAAAGAAAATACAGACAATACCAGTGCAAACAACAAAACCAAAAATAACAGGTGCTAACAATCACTAGTTCTTAAATCTCTTAAAATCAACAGTCTCAATTCACCAATAAAAAGACACAGGCTAAAACAATGGATATGAAAACAGGATCCATTCTTAGGCTGTATAGAAGAAAAACACCTCAACCGCAAAGACAGATGAAAGCTCAGAGTAAAGCATTCGAGAAAGATTTGCAATGAAATGTATGGAAGAAACAAGTGGGTGTATTATCCTAATATCTAACAAAATGACTTCAAACTAAAATTAATCAAAAGAGATAAAGAAGAATAATCATCACAGGAAACATCCATTAAGATGAAGTCTCAATTCTGAACATTTACACCCAAATATAAGGGAACACACATTTGTAAAAAAAAATTACTAAAATTTATATTGCACATTAAACCCTACACATAGTTAGTAGGAGACTTCAACACTCCACTCTCATGACTGAACAGTATTGTTACAGAAACTAAACAGAAATAAAGGAAATAACAGATATCATGACTCAAATGGACTTAATAGACATCTATACAAAAACACAAAAGAATATACCTTTTTCTCACCACCTCATGGAACCTTTACAAAATTGACCATATACTCAGTAACAAAGCAAACCTCAGCAGATGCAAAAAAAGAAAAGAAGAGAAAGAAAGAAAGAGAAATAGGGGGGTTTCCTGTGTCTCATTAGATCAATATGACATAAAGTTAGAATTCAAGAAAAACACTAATTGCAGAAAACCCACAAACTCATGGAAATGAACAAGGCTCAAATCTACTGCCCCTGGGTCTAGAAAAAAAATAAAGAAATTACAGACTTCCTAAAATTTAATAAAAATGAATACACAATATAATCAAACCTCTAAGACACTTTAAAATCAATGCCAAAAGGGAAGTTCATAGCATTAAGGGTCCACATAAAGAACATGGAGAAATCTCACATAAGCAACTTAACAGTATATCTGAAAGATCTAGAACAAAAAGAAGCAAACTCATTCAGGAGGACTAGATGCCAAGAAATAATCTAATTGAGTGATGAAATCAATAAAATAGAAACAAAAAAGCAATACATAGAATCAGTGAGAGATATGATGCAGGATTACCTTCTGGATGCTGCAACTATGTTTTATTATCATTGATTAATAAAGAAACTGTTTTGACCTGTGGCAGAGCAGAATAGAACAAAATGCTGGAAGAAAGAAAGTGGAATCAGAGAAATGCCATGTAGCTGCTGAAGGAGACTGATGGAGGAAGGTCATTGGCTAATAAAGGAACTGCCTTGGCCCATTTTATTGGTTCAAAGATAGGTGGGAGGAGTAAACAGAACAGAATGCTGGGAGGAAGAGGAAGTAAGCTCAGAGTCTCGACAGCTCTGCTCTCTGGAGCAGACGCCTGAGAGAGATGCCATACTTCCGGCTCCCGGGCAGACACACGCCATGAAGCTCGACCTAGGATGGACTAGGCTAGAATCTTCCCGGTAAGACCGGTTCTCACAGATTATTAGAGATGGGTTGATCGGGATATCAGAATTAGCCAGTAAGGGCTAGAGCTAAAGGGCCAAGCAGTGATTAAAAGAATACAGTGTCTGTGTAATTATTTCGGGGCATAAGCTAGCCGGGCAGGCAGATGGGGTGTTGGGGACGCAGCCCTGCCGCTGCCCTTATTACTTCAGGAGACAGATGCCAGAACTTTATCTGGTAAGCCACAGCCTTGTGGAAATACACAAAATAATAGAAATAGGTTCATTTAAGATATAAGAACTATCCAATAAGAAGTAAGAACTGTTGAAAATGCTTTATTTTTTCCATTGTATAGGTTTTGCTTCTTTGTCAAGAATAGGTATTATATATCATTATATATATAATTTTATGTGTATATATAGTTAGACATTAAAATTCTAAATAACTCAATTAAAAATGGTGTACTGAACTAAACAGAGACTCTCAACAGAATTTCAAATGGCCAAAAGATACTTAAGGACATGTTCAACTTCCTTAGCTATCAGGGAAATGCAAATCAAAACAAACTCTGAGATACCATCTTACTACTGTCAGAATGGCTAAAATCAAAAACAATGATAGCCTATGCTGGAGAGGATGTGGAGTAAGGGGTACACTCATCCATTGCTGGTGGGAATGCAAACTTGTGTGACCACTTTGGAAATCAGTGTGGTGGTTTCTCAGAAAATTGGGAGTCAACCTACCTCAGGATCCAGCAATTCCACTCTTGGAACATACCCCAAAAATGGTCAATCATACTACAAAAGCATTTGTTCGACTATGTTGATAGCAGCATTATTTTTAATAGCCAGAACCTGGAAACAACCTAGAACTGAACTGAAGAATGGATAAAGAAAGTGTGGCACATATACAATTTAGAGTCCTACTCAGTGGTAAAAAACAATGACTTCTCGAATTTTGCATGCAAATGGATGGAAATAGGAAACACTACCCTGAGTGAGGTAACCCAGACCCGGAAACATGATTTGGTATATACTCACTCATAAGTGGATTCTAGTCATAAACAAAGGGCATCGAGCCCGCAGTTAATGATCCTAGAAAAACTAAGTGATAAGGTGAACCCAAAGAAAACCATATAGAACCTCCTGGAAATGGAAACAGACAAAAATTTGGAAGCACTGGGACAAGAGTAGAAAGGAGGAGAGGGTTGAGGAGAACTTGAGGGAATGGGATAGTTGAGATGGAGGAAGGACAGATATGAGAGCAAGGAAAGAGATATCTTGACTGAGGGAGCCATTATGGGGCTAGCAATAAACCTGGTTCTAGAAAAATGCCCAAGAACCCACAGGGATGAACCCAGCTGAGACGCTATGCAGTAGAGGAGAGGGTGTCTGAACTAGCCTTACCCTGTAGTCAGACTGATGATTATCTTAAATATCACCAACAACAGATGGGAACAGAGGCAATGACCCTCATCGGAGCACTGGACTGAGTTTCCAAGGTCCAGTTGAAGAGTGGAAGGAGTCAGAGTCTTAGCAACGAATTCAAGACCATAAGGAGTTCATAAAACCTTAGAGACCTGTCTGGGCACTGGGTCCGAATCCTCGGGGCACTCAAGCAGGCGGGACTCCCTTTGTTTCTATCACCTGCCTGCACCAAGCAGGGTAGGCGCTTTGTTTGCGACCTGCCCACAGCACGGAGGCCTGATCTCTTGGCGCCAGGAGAGACAGCATTGGGGTGAGTGTCTGGCCCTGGGGCGCCAGCCTCGGAAGGGGAGATCAGAGGTTCCTTGGTCCCCTATCCTTCTTGGGCTCTCTGCAGGGCCTCCACTCCCTGCATACCTCCTCTTTCTTCCTAGCCACCCACCTCCCATCCAGAACCCTCCCCACTTCGGCCCCACTGTCCTCTTTCTGCAAATAACATCACCCAGCCCAGCCTGTCTGGGCACTGGGTCCGAATCCTCGGGCCACTCAAGCGGGCAGGACTCCCTTTGTTTCTATCGCCTGCCTGCACCAAGCAGGGTAGGCACTTTGTTTGCGACCTGCCCACCAGCATGGAGGCCTGATCTCTCGGCGCCAGGAGAGACAGCATTGGGGGTAGGCTTTTTGGCTGCAAGCTGCCCAACCAGCACGGAGACCTGATCTCTTGGCGCCAGGAGAGCCAACGTTGGGGAGAGCCAGCGTTGGGTAGGAAAGGAGACCTGATCTGGTAAAAGAAGATTCATAAGGGAGCATTTGGAAGAAGAGATGGGCAGACGCCAAGGCAAGAATTCGCCCAACAAGCTGAAAAGCAACATGAAGCCACCAGAAACCAGCGACCTCACAACAGGAGGACATGAACACCTTAATCAAGAAGAAGTAGAAAAGATTGACTTCATGAAAGTGATTGATGCCCTTAAACAGCATGTAAAAAACGCCCTTATAGAAATGGATGAGAAATATAACAGAAAGTTTGAAGAATTGAATAAATCAGTGAATGATACCCTAGAAAACCAAGGAAAAACAATCAAACAATAATGGAAACAGTTCAAGACTTGAAAACTGAACTGGAGGCCAAGAAGAAAACACAAACAGAGGGCCAGCTGGACATGGAAAATTTAAGTAAACAGAGTCTACAGAAACAAGCATAACCAACAGAATACAAGAGTTAGAAGAAAGAATCTCAGATTCTGAAGATACCATAGAGAAAATAAATGCACTGATCAAAGAAAACAGCAAGTCAAACAAACTCTCATCACAAAATATTCAGGAAATATGGGACACAATAAAAAGACCAAACCTAAGAATAATAGGAGTAGAAGGAGAAGAAGTGCAGCTCAATGGTCCAGAAAATATATTTAATAAAATTATAGAAGAAAACTTTCCCAACCTAAAGAAAGATAAACCTATGAAGGTGCAAGAAGCATACAGAACACCAAATAGGCTGGATCAAAAAAAACCATCCCCTCGCCATATAATTATCAAAACACAAGGCATACAGAATAAGGAAAGAATATTAAGAGCTGCAAAGGAAAAAAGGCCAAATTACTCATAAAGGTAAACCTATCAGACTTACACCTGACTTCTCCATGGAAACCATGAAAGCCAGAAGGTCCTGGATAGATGTACTACAGAAACTAACAGACGATGGATTCAAGCCCAGATTACTATACCCAGCCAAGCTTTCATTCACTATAAATGGAGAAAATAAAATTTTCCACGATAAAAACAAATTTAAACAATACGCAGCAACAAATCCAGCCTTACAGAAAGTAATAGAAGGAAAATAAGTAACCAAGGAGTCCAACAATTCAGACATCTAGAGACCCTTCACAAACACAAATCAAAGAAGGGAAACACACAAACTCTAATACTAAAAAAATGACCTGAGTTAACAACCACTGGTCATTAATATCACTTAATGTCAATGGACTTAACTCACCTATTAAAAGGCACAGGCTAAGAGATTGGATATGAAACCAGGATCCAACATTCTGCTGTTTACAAGAAACACACCTCAACCACAAAGACAGGCACCTACTCAGAGTAAAGGACTGGGAAAAGGCTTATCAAGCAAATGGACCTAAGAAACAAGCAGGTGTGGCCATACTAATCTCTAACAAAGTAGACTTCAAACTTAAATCAATCAGAAGAGATGGAGAGGGGCATTTTATACTCATAACAGGAACAGTTCATCAGGATGAAGTCTCAGTCATGAACATCTATGCCCCTAATATAAGCACCCACATACATAAAAGAAACATTGCTAAAACTCAAGGCAGCCATCAAACCGCACACATTAATAGTAGGAGACTTCAACACTCTTCTCTCACCAATGGACAGGTCAATCAGAAAGAAACCTAACAGAGAAATTAGAGAATTAATGGAGGTAATGAATCAAATGGACTTAACAGACATCTATAGAACTTTTTACCCAAATAGGAAAGAATATACCTTCTTCTCTGCAGCTCATGGAACCTTCTCAAAAATCGACCACATAGTCGGTAACAAAACAAACATCCACAGTTACAAAAAAATTTTAGTAACCACCTGTGTCTTATCAGATCACCATGGATTAAAGTTAGAATTCAACAACAATGCTACCCCCAGAAAGCCTACAAACTCATGGAAACTGAACAGTCAACTACTGAACCATACCTGGATTAAGGAAGAAATTAAGAAAGAAATTAAAGTCTTCCTGGAATTCAATGAAAATAAAGAAACAACATACTTAAACTATGAAAGCAGTCCTAAGAAGAAAGTTCATAGCACTAACTGCCCACTTAAAGAAAACAGAGAAAGCTCACATTGGAGACTTAACAGCCCACCTGAAAGCTCTAGAAAAAAAAGAAGCAGACTCACCTAGGAGGAGTAGAAGACTGGAAATAATCAAACTGAGGGCTGAAATCAACAAAATAGAAACACAGCAAACAATCCAAAGAATCAATGAAACAAAAAGCTGGTTCCTGGAGAAAATAAACAAGATTGACAAACCGCTATCCAAACTAATCAAACGGCAGAGAGAGAATTTGCAAATTAATAATATCAGAAATGAAAAGGGGGACATAACCACAGACACAGAGGAAATTCAGAGAATCATTAGATCTTAATACAAAAGCCTATATGCCACAAAACTGGAAAATGTAAAGGAAATGGACACTTTTTTAGATAAATACCATATACCAAAGTTAGGCCAGAACCAGGTGAACAATCTAAATAGACCTGTTAGTCGCGAAGAATTAGTAGAGGTTATCAAAAACCTCCCTACCAAAAAAAGCCCAGGACCAGATGGTTTCAATGTGGAATTCTATCAGAACTTCCAAGAAGAACTAATACTTATACCCCTTAATGTATTGCACAATATAGAAACACAAGAGTCATTGCCCAATTCCTTTTATGAAGCTACAGTCACTCTGATACCCAAATCACACAAAGACTCAACCAAGAAAGAGAATTACAGGCCAATCTCACTCATGAACCTCGACGCAAAAATCCTCAACAAAATACTGGCAAACCATATCCTAGAACACATTAGAAAAATTATCCATTATGATCAAGTAGGCTTCATCCCAGGGATGCAGGGCTGGTTCAACATATGAAAATCTATCAATGTAATCCATCATATAAATAAATTGAAAGAAAAAAACCATATGATCATTTCATTAGATGCTGAAAAAGCATTTGACAAAATTCAACATCCCTTTATGATAGAAGTATTGGAGAGATTAGGGATACAAGGGTCATACCTAAATATAATAAAAGCTATATACAGCAAGCCGACAGCTAACATCAAATTAAATGGAGAGAAAGTTAAAGCCATCCCACTAAACTCAGGAACACGACAAGGCTGTCCACTCTCGCCATACCTCTTCAATATAGTGCTTGAAGTTCTAGCAATAGCAATAAGACAACATAAGGGGATCAAGGGGATTCAAATTGGAAAGGAAGAAGTTAAACTTTCGTTATTTGCAGATGATATGATAGTGTACATAAGCGACCCCCAAAACTCCACCAAAGAACTTATACAGCTGATAAACAGCTTTAGTAATGCGGCAGGATACAAGATCAACTGCAAAAAATCAGTCGCCCTCCTATACACAAAGTGTATGGAAGCAGAGAGGGAAATCAGAGAAGCTTCACCATTCATGATAGCCACAAACAGCATTAAATATCTTGGGGTACATCTAACCAAGGAAGTGAAAGATCTATTTGACAAGAACTTTAAGGCATTGAAAAAAGAAACTGAGGAGTATACCAGAAAATGGAAGGACCTCCCTTGCTCTTGGATTGGGAGGATCAACATAGTAAAAATGGCAATTCTACCAAAGGCAATTTATAGATTCAATGCAATCCCCATCAAGGTCCCATCAAAATTCTTCACAGATCTTGAGAGGACAATAATCAACTTTATATGGAAAAACAAAAAACCCAGGATAGCCAAAACAATCCTATACAATAAAGGATCTTCTGGAGGCATTACCATCCCTGACTTCAAACTCTATTACAGAGCTACAGTAATGAAAACAGTGTGGTACTGGCATAAAAACAGAGAAGTCGACCAATGGAATCGTATAGAAGACCCGAATTTTAACCCACAAACCTATGAACACCTCATTTTTGATAAAGGAGCCAAAAGTATACAATGGAAGAAAGAAAGCATCTTCAACAAATGGTGCTGACATAACTGGATGTCAACATGTAGAGGAATGAAAATAGACCCATATCTATCACCATGCACAAAACTCAAGTCCAAATGGATCAAAGACCTCACTATCAGTCAGAACACATTGAACCTGATAGAAGAGAAAGTGGGAAGTACCCTACAGCAGATGGGCACAGGAGATTGCTTCCTATGTGTAACCCCAACAGCACAGACATTAAGGGCAACATTGAATAAATGGGACCTCCTGAAACTGAGAAGCTTCTGTAAAGCAAAGGACACTGTCACCAAGACAAAAAGACAACCTACTTACTGGGAGAAGATCTTCACCAACCCCGCAATAGACAAAGGTCTGATCTCCAAAATATATAGAGAACTCAGGAAACTAGACTTTAAAATGCTAATTAACCCAATTATAAAATGGGGCACTGAGCTGAACAGAGAATTCTCAACAGAAGAAGTTCAAATGGTTAAAAGACACCGAAGGTCATGCTCAACCTTCTTAGCGATCAGGGAAATGCAAATCAAAACAACTTTGAGATATCATCTTACACCTGTCAGAATGGCTAAAATAAAAAACTCCAATGATAGCCTTTGCTGGAGAGGCTGTGGAGGAAGGGGTACCCTCATCCATTGCTGGTGGGAATGCAATCTTGTGCAACCATTTTGGAAATCGGTGTTTCGGTTTCTCAGGAAATTCGGGATCAACCTACCCCCTGGACCCAGCAATACCACTCCTGGGAATATACCCAAGAGATGCCCGATCATATGACAAGAGCATTTGTTCAACTATGTTCATAGCAGTATTATTTGTAATAGCCAGAACCTGGAAACAACCTAGATGCCCTTCAGTGGAAGAATGGATGAAGAAAGTGTGGAATATCTACACATTAGAGTACTAGGCTGCGGTTAAAAAACAACGACTTCGCGAATTTTGCATGCAAATGGATGGAAATAGAAAACACTATCCTGAGCGAGGTAACCCAGACCCAAAAAGATGAATATGGGATGTACTCACTCATAATTGGTTTCTAGCCATAAACAAGGGTCACGGAGTCTACAATTGGTGATCCCAAAGAAGCTAAGTAAGAAGGTGAACCAAAGGAAAAACATATCGTTGTCCTCTTGGCTATGGGAAGTAGACAAAATTGCCGGGGAGAAAATTGAGATCTTGGGGGTGGGGTGGGATGGGGGTAAGGGGAGATGGGGAGAGAAAAGGGAGAAGGGGAGAATGGGGGGAACTTGGGGAAAAAGGAGGATTGGGATAAAGGAAGGTTGGATAGGGGAGCACGGAAGCACAATTCTTAGTTAAGGGAGCCACCTTAGAGTTGGCAAGAGACTTGAACCTAGAGTGGCTCCCAGATGCCCAAGGCGATGTCCCCAGTTAGTTCCTTGGGCAGCTGAGGATAGGGAACCTGAAATGACCCTATCCTAGAGCAATACTGACGAATATCTTGCATATCATCATAGAACCTTCATCTGGTGATAGATGGAGATAGAGACAGAGACCCACACTGGAGCACTGGACTGAGCTCCCAAGGTCCCAATGAGGAGCAGGAGGGAGAACATGAGCAAAGAAGTCGGGACCACGAGGGGTGCACCCACCCACTGAGACAGTGGAGCTGATCTATTGGGAGCTCACCAAGGCCAGCTGGACTGTCACTGAAAAAGCTTGGGATAAAACTGGACTCTCTGAGCATGGCGAACAGTGAGGGCTGATGAGAAGCCAAGGACAATGGCACGGGGTTTTGAACCTACGTAATGTGCTGGCTTTGTGGGAGCCTAGCCAGTTTGGATGTTCACCTTCCTAGAAATGGACGGAGAGGGGAGGACCTAGGACTTACCACAGGGCAGGGAACCCTGACTGCTCTTTGGACTGGAGAGGGAGAGGGAGAGGAGTGGGGGGAGAGGGAGAAAGGTGGGAGGAGGGGGAGAAGGGTGGGTGGAGGGCGAGGGAAATGGGAGGCTGGGAGGAGGTGGAAACTTGTTTTTTTTTTTCTCCTTTTCTCAATAAAAAAATGGAAAAAAAACCTTAGAGAGCTTTAAAAGGAATTCTAGACACAAAATAATGGTATTTTTCAAATGGGTTCTATTTTCTGATGGTGAGCAGTGTACCTACAGCTTCTTTAAGAGAGGTCTTCCAGACTCAGCATTGGCAGAAAAGGTTGCACGGCTTTTTAGGATAGGGCTTCATGGTTTGTGTTGGCATGAAAAGTTTTTGATCTTCTGGGAGGTCTGGTTATGGAGCATTTGAACGTGTTTTATGAGCAGAGAGCTACAGGTTGATTAATGGCAAAGTAAACCTGTTGCATCCCTGGAGTGGGGGAAGAGAGTATGGCTTATAGAGTGAACAATAAACTTACCTCTGCCATGTTGTACTGGGTGGAACCAAAAGGCAAAGCAGTCTTAGTCCTAGTCATACCCACTGAGTATTAAATCAAAAGGTTCTCCTGGCCAGAAAATGATTATCGATATGCAATTAAGTCAAATTCAGACTGAAATAAAGCTCTGAATGGGTCATAGTATGTTTAATAATGTATATAGGTTTAAGAGAGAAAGGAAAAAGAGTATGAACAGTTATTAAAAGAAGTAATGTTTTTGAAGAGACAGTAAAAGTAATATAAAAGAGTACAGAGAGTTATAGACTAAAGGAGAAAAAACATAGGCCACATAAAAATGGAATATACATACAGAGTTTGGGTTGTGATTCTTTCAAATTTGACTGTGAATGAGCTAAGTACAGAGAGACATTTGGTCCTGGGTACTGTTAAGCTAAACCAAGGTATATATTTCAAAATTTGGGTCTAAGGATATATTTCTTTGGAAAAGAGGTTCCGCTTTTTTTTCCACAGAGAATGAGACCCTGTGGCTTCCTTCCAGACTAATGATGGACCAAAACCCCCAATAAGTCTCTATAAACCCCTGAAAAATTTTGCCCAACAGAAAGCAGGAAGCAGTTTGGACAGAACTAAGCTCAAATTCCCAAATATTAGTTATAAAAGTTTGTTTACATTTAAAAGGGGTATTATATAGAGATGAATTCTTTGCATTCATCTTGGTCTACTGATACAAATTTAAGGTCAATTTTGTTATATGTATATTTCTGCTCTTGATTAAGATATTGTGTTCATGCAGCTCATTTAAAATGTAATGTATAATTAAGAAATACAGATTAATAGATAGTCATCTATAATAGTCAAGCTTGTAGTCTTGTTAGTTAGGTTTTCTAGATGCACAAAGATATATTTCAGATAGGTATTCTTCCAACCTTTCGAAGACTAACAGAATATGGCATTTAAAATGTTTTAAGAACTAAGACTTTTCTTGACAGTGAGACAAGTCTGCTTCTGGCAACATCAATTACTTCAGAGAGGTTGATGGGCTTTGAATAAACTCATTATGGAATTTGCCTTCAGTGTGACAAGACTAGCTAGCTATTTGGGCAAGAAACTTACCTGGAGTATTGGATGGTATGCTATATGAACTACACATGCAGGACCCTCAGAAAATTGACTACTGAATTTTCCAAAAGATGAAATGATCCTTCAGGGTTCCTGTTTCACAGAAGAAACTGCCAGACATTCTGCAGGACACAAAGGAAAATAACTGACAAACTGCCAATATATAAAAAAGGAGTCTTTTAAATTTCCTGCTTTATGGAAAAATCTGCCAGATTCTATGCACTGTAGACTGAAGATGGATGATACAGAAGAAATTTGGCAGCAAGGTATCTCTGTTAATTCTAGAGTTTTGGAAGTTGCCTACAATGCACTTCTTGTTTTCTTAGCAATGTTATCTCCTTCTGGAGTCTTTGATGGAGTTGAAGAAAGATAGTTTTAATTATAAACAATAAATTAGATATAAAATTTTAGACTCACAAAGTTAGAATAGATGATAAAGTGTTTTTCTTATTTTCTCAAATGTAAATTGTAACTTTATTTCTTGCTTCATAACTGTTTTGTTATATGCAATTTTATGATGTTAAATATAAAACTTTCCTTTATATTTAGACAGTAAAGTGGAGATGATGTGAGATTCCCCTCTGTATACTATGGATACATTTTATTATCATTGGATACTAAAGAAGCTGTTTTGAACAATGGCATAGAGTAAAGGCAGGAAGGAATCCAGAGATATAGAGATAGAGATAAAGTAGGCAGAGTCATGGAGACATTATGTAACTGCTGAAGGTGGCAGATGCCAGAACAAAACTTAACCCAGTAAGCCACAACCTCATGATGATTCACAGATTAATAGAAATGTGTTAATTTAAGATGTAAGAGCTAGCTAAAAATCTGCCTGTATCAAGCAGTGTTTCTATTTTTAAAATATTCTGCTAGGAAATTTCTTCTCACCCCTTTGAGAATAAGGGGTGAGGGTCTCACATTTTGTTTTTCCATATAAAGTTGATTATTGTTCTCTCAAGATCTGTGAAGAATTTTGATGGGATTTTGATGGGGATTTCATTGAATCTATAGATTGTTTTTGGTAGGATTGTCATTTTTACTATGTTGATCCTCCCAATCCAAGAGCAAGGAAGATCCTTCCATTTTCTGGTATCCTCCTCAATTTCTTTCTTCAAAGACTTAAAGTTCTTGTCAAATAGGTTTTTTTTTTTTACTTCTTTGGTTCTTGTTACCCCAAGATACTTTATGTTATTTGTGACTGTTGTGAAAGGTGAAGTTTCTCTGATTTCCCTCTCAGTTTCTTTCTCCTTTGTGTATAAGAGGGCGACTGATTTTTTAGCAGTATTATTTATAATAGCCAGAACTTGGAAACAACCTAGATGCCCCTCAATGGAAGAATGGATGAAGAAAGTGTGGAATATATACACAGCAGAGTATACTCAGAGGTAAAAAACAATGACATCTTCAATTTTGCATGCAAATGAGTGGATGTAGAAAACACAACCGTGAGTGATGTAACCCAGACCCAGAAAGATAAATATGGGATGTACTCACTCATTAGTGGATTCTAGCCATAAACAAAGGACACTGAGCCTATAATTCATGATCCTAGAGAAGCTCAATAAGAAGGTGAACCCAAAGAAACACACACACACACACACACACACACACACACACACACACACCTGGATATGGGTGCATCCCTCGTGGTCCCGACTTCTTTGCTCATGTTCTCCCTCCTTCTGCTCCTCATTGGGACTTTGGGAGCTCAGTCCAGTGCTCCAGTGTGGGTCTCTGTCTCTATCTCCATCCATCACCAGATGAAGGTTCTATGATGATATGCAAGATATTCGTCAGAACATGAGCAAAGAAGTTCGGACCACGAGGGATGCACCCACCCACTGAGACAGTGGAGCTGATCTATTGAGAGCTCACCAAGACCAGCTGGACTGTGACTGAAAAAGCATGGGATAAAACTGGACTCTCTGAACATGGCAAACTATGAGGGCTGATGAGACGCAAAGGACAATGGCACGGGGGTTTGATCCTACGTAATGTGATGGCTTTGTGGGAGCCCAGCCAGTTTGGATGTTCACCTTCCTAGATATGGACGGAGGTGGGAGGTCCTAGGTCTTACCACAGGGCAGAAAACCCTGACTGCTCTTTGGACTGGAGAGGGAGGGGGAAAGGAGTGGGGGGAGGGGGAGAAGGGTAGGAGGAGGGGGCGTAGGGGGAGAGGAGGGGGAGGGAAATGGGAGGCTGGGAGGAGGTGGAAACTTGTTTTTTTTCTCTCCTTTTCTCAATAAAAAAAAAAGGAAAAAAAAAGATATTCGTCAGTATTGCTCAAGGATAGGGTCATTTCAGGTTCCCTATTCTCAACTGCCCAAGGAACTAACTGGGGACCTCAGCTTGGGCATCTGGGAGCCCCTCTAGGGTCAGGTCTCTTGCCAACCCTAAAGTGGTTCTCTTAACTAAGAATTGTGGTTCCGTGCTCCCCTGTCCAACCTTCCTTTATCCCAATCCTCCTGCTTTCCCAAGGCCTGACCTCCTTCCCTTCTAACTTTTCTCTCCCCATCTCCCCTTACTCAAAACCCTCCCCACCCCAAGATCCCAATTTTCTCCCCGGCACTTTTGTCTACTTCCCTTAGCCAAGAGGATAACTATATGTTTTTCCTTGGGTTCCCCTTCTTACTTAGCTTCTTTAGATTCACCTATTGTAGACTCCGTGACCCTTATTTATGGCTAGAAACCAATTATGAGTGAGTACATCCCATGTTCATCTCTTTGGGTCTGGGATACCTCACTCAGGATAGTGTTTTCTATTTCCATCCATTTGCATGCAAAATTCGAGAAGTCATTGTTTTTTACCGGTGAGTAGTACTCTAATGTGTAGATATTCCATACTTTCTTCATCCATTCTTCCATTGAAGGGCATCTAGGTTGTTTCCAGGTTCTGGCTATTACAAATAATACTGCTATGAACATAGTTGAACAAATGCTTTTGTCATATGATAGGGCATTTCTTGGGTATATTCCCAAGAGTGGTATTGCTGGGTCCAGGGGTAGGTTGATCCCGAATTTCCGAAGAAACCGAAACACTGACTTCCATAGTGGTTGCACAAGATTGCATTCCCACCAGCAATGGATGAGGGTACCCCTTCCTCCACAACCTCTCCAGCAAAGGTTATCGTTGGTGTTTGTGACTTTAGCCATTCTGACAGGTGTAAGATGATATCTCAAAGTTGTTTTGATTTGCATTTCCCTGATTGCTAAGGAAGTTGAGCATGACCTTAAGTGTCTTTTGGCCATTTGAACTTCTTCTGTTGAGAATTCTCTGTTCAGATCAGTGCCCCATTTTTTAATTGGGTTAATTAGCATTTTAAAGTCTAGTTTCTTGAGTTCTCTATATATTTTGTCTGTTGCGGGGTTGGTGAATATCTTCTCCCAGTCAGTAGGTTGCCTTTGTGTCTTAGTGACAGTGTCCTTTGCTTTGCAGAAGCTTCTCAGTTTTAGTAGGTCCCATTTATTCAATGTTGCCCTTAATGTCTGTGCTTCTGGGGTTATATATAGGAAGCGATCTCCTGTGCCCATCTGTTGTAGGGTACTTCCCACTTTCTCTTCTATCCTTTTCAGTGTGTTCGGGCTGATATTGAGGTCTTTAATCCATTTGGACTTGAGTTTTGTGCACGGTGAAAGATGTGGGTCTATTTTCATTCTTCTACAGGTTGACATCCAGTTGTGCCAGCACCATTTGTTGAGGATGCTTTCTTTCTTCCATTGTATACTTTTAGCTCCTTTATCAAAAATGAGGTGTTCATAGGTTTGTGGGTTAAAATCCGGGTCTTCTATACGATTCCATTGGTCGACTTCTCTGTTTTTATGCCAGTACCACACTGTTTTCATTACTGTAGCTCTGTAATAGAGTTTGAAGTCAGGGATGGTAATGCCTCCAGAAGATCCTTTATTGTATAGGATTGTTTTGGCTATCCTGGGTTTTTTGTTTTTCCATATAAAGTTGAATATTGTCCTCTCCAGATCTGTGAAGAATTTTGATGGGATCTTGATGGGGATTGCATTGAATCTATAAATTGCCTTAGGTAGAATTGCCATTTTTACTATGTTGATCCTCCCAATCAAAGAGCAAGGTAGATCCATCCATTTTTTGGTATCCTCTTCAATTTCTTTCTTCAATGCCTTAAAGTTCTTGTCAAATAGATCTTTCACTTCCTTGGTTAGATGTACCCCAAGATATTTAATGCTGTTTGTGGCTATCGTGAATGGTGAAGCTTCTCTGATTTCCCTCTCTGCTTCCCTATCCTTTGTGTATAAGAGGGCGACTGATTTTTTGGAGTTGATCTTGTATCCTGCCACATTACTAAAGCTGTTTATCAGCTGTAAAAGTTCTTTGGTGGAGTTTTGGGGGTCGCTTAAGTACACTATCATATCATCTGCGAATAACGAAAGTTTAACTTCTTCCTTTCCAATTCGAATCCCCTTGATCCCATTATGTTGTCTTATTGCTATTGCTAGAACTTCAACTACTATATTGAAGAGGTATGGAGAGAGTGGACATCCTTGTCGTGTTCCTGAGTTAAGTGGGATGGCTTTGAGTTTCTCTCCGTTTAATTTGATGTTTGCTGTAGGCTTGCAGTATATAGCTTTTATTATATTTAGGTATGACCCTTGTATCCCTAATCTCTCCAAGACTTTTAACATAAATGGATGTTGAATTTTGTCGAATGCTTTTTCAGCATCTAATGAGATGATCATATGGTTATTTTCCTTCAGTTTATTTATATGCTGGATTACATTGATAGATTTTCGTATGTTGAACCAGCCCTGCATCTCAGGAATGAAGCCTACTTGATCATAATGGATAATTTTCCTAATGTGTTCTTGGATTCGGTTTGCCAGTATTTTGTTGAGGATTTTTGCGTCGATGTTCATGAGTGAGATTGGCCTGTAATTCTCTTTCCTGGTTGAGTCTTTGTGTGGTTTTGGTATCAGAGTAAATGTAGCTTCATAAAAGGAATTAGGTAATGACCCTTCTGTTTCTATTTTGTGGAATACATTAAGGAGTATGGGTATTAGCTCTTCTTGGAAGTTCTGGTAGAATTCCGCATTGAAACCATCTGGTCCTGGGCTTTTTTTGGTAGGGAGGTTTTTGATAACAGCTTCTAATTCTTCGCGACCAACAGGTCTGTTTAGATTGTTCACCTGGTCCTGGTGTAACTTTGGTATATGGTATTTATCTAAAAAAGTGTCCATTTCCTTTACATTTTCCAGTTTTGTGTTATACAGGCTTTTGTAATATGATCTGATGATTCTCTGAATTTCCTCTGTGTCTGTGGTTATGTCCCCCTTTTCATTTCTGATACTATTAATTTGCATATTCTCTCTCTGCCGTTTGATTAGTTTGGATAGGGGTTCATCAATCTTGTTGATTTTCTCCAGGAACCAGCTTTTTGTTTCATTGATTCTTTGGATTGTTTTCTGTGTTTCTATTTTGTTGATTTCAGCCCTCAGTTTGATTATTTCCAATCTTCTACTCCTCCTAGGTGAGTCTGCTTCTTTTTTTTCTAGAGCTTTCAGGTGGGCTGTTAAGTCTTCAATATGTGCTTTCTCTGTTTTCTTTAAGTGGGCACTTAGTGCGATGAACTTTCCTCTTAGCACTGCTTTCATAGTGTCCCATAAGTTCGAGTATGTTGTTTCTTTATTTTCATTGAATTCCAGGAAGACTTTAATTTCTTTCTTTATTTCTTTCTTATTCCAGGTATGGTTCAGAAGTTGACTGTTCAGTTTCCATGAGTTTGTAGGCTTTCTGGGGGTAGCATTGTTGTTGAATTCTAACTTTAATCCATGGTGATCTGATAAGACACAGGTGGTTACTAATATTTTTTTGTAACTGTGTAAGTTAGCTTTGTTACCGAGTATGTGGTCAATTTTCGAGAAGGTTCCATGAGCTGCAGAGAAGAAAGTATATTCTTTCCTCTTCGGGTGGAATAATCTATAGATGTCTGTTAAGTCCATTTGCTTCATTACCTCCATTAATTCTCTAATTTCTCTGTTAGGTTTCTGTTTGATTGACCTGTCCATTGGTGAGAGAGGAGTGTTGAAGTCTCCTACTATTAGTGTGTGTGGTTTGATGGCTGCCTTGAGTTTTAGTAATGTTTCTTTTACATACGTGGGCGCTTTTATATTCGGGGCATAGATATTCAGGATTGAGACTTCATCCTGATGAATTGTTCCTGTTATGAGTATAAAATGTCCCTCTCCATCTCTTCTGATTGATTTAAGTTTGAAGTCAACTTTGTTAGAAATTAGTATGGCCACACCTGCTTGTTTCTTAGGACCATTTGCTTGATAAGCCTTTTCCCAGCCCTTTACTCTGAGTAGGTGCCTGTGTTTGTGGTTGAGGTGTGTTTCTTGTAGACAGCAGAACGTTGGATCCTGTTTTCGTATCCAATCCCTTAGCCTGTGCCTTTTTATAGGTGAGTTGAGCCCATTGACATTAAGTGATATTAATGACCAGTGGTTGTTAACTCCAGTCACTTTTTTAGTAGTAGGGTTTGTGTGTTTCCCTTCTTTGAGTTGCGCTGGTGAAAGGTCTCTAGATGACTGAGTAATTGTGGGCATTGTTGGACTCCTTGGTTAGTGATTTTCCTTTTATAACTTTCTGTAATGCTGGATTTGTGGCTACGTATTGTTTGAATTTGTTTTTATCCTGGAAAATTTTGTTTTCTCCATTTATAGTGAACGAAAGCTTGGCTGGATATAGTAGTCTGGGCTTGCATCCATGATCTCTTAGTTTTTGCAGTATATCTATCCAGGACCTTCTGGCTTTCATGGTTTCCATAGAGAAGTCAGGTGTAAGTCTGATAGGTTTACCTTTATAAGTAACTTGGCCTTTTTCCTTTGCGGCTCTTAATATTCTTTCTTTATTCTGTGTATTTTGTGTTTTGATTATTATATGGTGAGGGGATTTTTTTTTGATCCAGCCTATTTGGTGTTCTGTATGCTTCTTGAACCTTCATAGGTACCTCTTTCTTCAGGTTGGGAAAGTTTTCTTCTATAATTTTATTAAGTATATTTTCTGTACCGTTGAGCTGCACTTCTTCTCCTTCTTCTACTCCAATTATTCTTAGGTTTGGTCTTTTTATTGTGTCCCAAATTTCCTGAATGTTTTGTGATGAGAATTTGTTGGTTTTGCTGTTTTCTTTGATCAGTGTGTTTATTTTTTCTATGGTATCTTCAGTGTCTGATATTCTCTCTTCTATCTCTTGTAATCTGTTGTTAGTACTTGTTTCTGTCATTCCTGTTCGTTTACCCAGATTTTCCATCTCCATTCTTCCCTCGGTTTGTGCTTTCTTCATGGCTTCCATTTCATTCTTCATGTCTTGAACCGCTTCCCTAACCCGTTTGATTGCTTTTTCTTGTTTCTCTTGGTTTTCTTGCATGTCTTTGAGCGATTTATTCATTTCCTCTACCTTTTTGTTTGTAATCTCTAATTGTTTATGGCAGTTTTTCACCTCCTGTTTAAGGTCCTCTATTATTTTCATATAGTTCACTTTTGAGTCGATTTCTTCTATTTCTTCAGGAGTAGGGTGTACAATTCTTCTTATTTCGGGTTCCCTGGTTTCTGGTGGTGTCATGTTGCCTTTCAGATTGTTGGAGGAATTCTTGTATTGGCGCCTTCCCATCTCTTCCTTCAAATGGAGCCAGGAGAGGCCTGGTCTCTTGGTCCAGACATTGCTGTGATTGATTCTCAGGGTATATCTCTTCAGTGTAGAAGCAGGAACCATTCCCGTCCAGATGGGATTCCTCCGCAACCGTCCTGATGGGATTCCTCAGCAACTAAACAGGGCCGCCGGTAGCCCAATGATCCAGGGCCAACAGGATGAATGGAGCAGTGGGGGGGTGGGGGGGTGGGGGGGGTGGGGGGGGTGGTATCCAGGAGCGCGCAGGAAGCCTGGTGCCGGAGCTGAAGGTGCCCGACTCCCTTATAGGGGACCCTGAGGCCTGCCCGGCTGGCAGGCACTCACCGCTCTGGGTGGGTCGCCTTAGTTTAGGAGCTTAAGACTGTAGTTGAGCACTGGTCCTAGCATACAGCTGGGCAGGGTTGGGGAGGGGTGCTGGGGGTGCTGGGTCGTGCAAAAGAAAGACAGCCCTGCAGAAGGAGCTGGGGGAGGGGGTTTGTGTTCTCTTCCGGGACAGTCCGCCCCTGGGTAGCACACACTCACCCTTCCTGATGGGATTCCTCAGCAACTAAACAGGGCTGCCGGTAGCCCAATGATCCAGGGCCAACAGCTAATTCTTCAATTTTAGTAGAAGTTATAGTAGAAGTTAACTTTAGTACATGGTATATATCAAGATATTTATCTATTCCTATTTTAAGTGGACTGGTTTCAGTGCAAACTGGGCAAGGAAGAAAACATGTACCAGTGGGGAAAGAAGTTCATAGCTGTTGGGAGGTGAGGGAATAAGGAGTTAGTTTGGAGGCTTTGCTGGCTTATTATTTGGGGTCTTTCCTCAGGTGTGAGGCTTTTATCTGCCAGGCAGCTTCATTCTTGGAGCAGGATATCCATCCAGAAGAACACAACCTCCATTAGCTTCTTGTTGGGGAGTCCATAAGGACTCTTTCTGTGAGTGTAGGAGAGACCCAGCCAATCACCTTGCTAGCAGGGGGCGGGGTCCCCAGAGGATATTTTTAACTTATAAAGATTGCAGAGGTGCTCCGAACCGCCCCTTCTGCTTTCCTGTTCTCCGCAGGAACCTGTGGTTCTGTAAGTCTATTTCCCCATTAAAGCTTTATATATTAATACAATCTGTCTGCATTCATTTATGCCGCTACATGTGAGTCAGTCAGTTCTCCCTTCCCACTCTGTGTAATGTTTTCGAGTCCTGCAGCAATGCAACACATTTCTAGTGTAACTGTCCATGTTCAGTGGGTACTGCATGCCCCTACTAAGGTAATGGAGCAAGAGTTTACCTATTGATGGCATATTAGTGTGAGGATGGAGGTCACTGCATTCACAATGTGATATTCACACAATGTGATATTCACACAATGCTTCACCATCTCAGAGGCCATGTCAAATGAGGGTTAAGTTGCACATACTATCTGCCACTTGCCCTAGATCATAAAAACACATTCCCATATGCTTCAACAGGCTCAACATTTGTTAAAAGGCCTGTAGGGGAATCTCAATTAGGATTAGTGGTTGCTAGGATGGAAGGAGGGCTCTGCACCCTGCAAGCTAGACTATCTCCCTCTCAAGCCCCAGGATATGAGGAAACTGGCTCGAGCCAGTGTGGAGTGGTCTGTGCACTGTGACCATGTCACCTTCGGCTGCTGGCAGGAATCTCGGAGGAGACTCACATTTCTGGACAGTGTGTCCACAACTACCCAGGAGACAACAATCTGACTGAGCTTGTTTTTTTTTTTTTTCTGGATATCCTGCTCCCAGAAAGAGGCTGCATGGAGGCTTAAAGCCTCACACCTGAGGTAGCATCCTGCAGAGAGATGCAAGAGAGTCACTTGCCTCTCCTCTTCCCAGGCCATTGCAGAAGACCTGTGGCTGGATCCCATTAAGTACTTCTCTCAAACAGAACTGGTCTGGGAGAATCCCAGGGCTTCCAGGTAAGCTGCCTCACAAGGCAGAGCAGGCAGTCAGAGCTCCATCCAGCACATTACTGGTTGGAGGAGTGGCATTGTGTATACAGGTGATGGTTGAGCTGTGTCAGTAAAGTCTGGAATAAGACAACAAGTACCAATGACCAGAGAAATTCTTAGTTCCTAGAAGACCTTCCTGCAGGGACCCCCAGTGGTAAAAAGGGGGTGGTGTAGGGAGCCTTAGGTGCCAACCCCCAGGTTAGGAAGAAAACCATGCTAATGAATACAGCTGATGAATTACTCAGACAGATTCCTAAGGGTCCATACCCTGTTCCCGTACATCTTCCATTTTCTTTTACGACCCTTCCAGGTGTTCTGGAACCTTCCATAAGACATATGTCCAATTTGTCCAGGAAGGAACTGGAGGGAATACAGGGGCCTTAGGCCAAACAGGGAGGTACAGAAATCTTGCAGGCATTCAGAAAATGCCAATGCAAGGTTACTTGAGGCAGATTGTTCTGCTTGCCATCCCTGCTCACACATAATCAAAAGTGAAGTCCTGGGCATAGGGCAAAACAAGTCTCCCAAACTCTGTGTGAGCATACCCAGTACCTATTTGTTCATGCCTGCTTACCCTAGGTCCAACCTTCAAGACCAAGAGTCTAAAGGGTACAGCTTATGTAGTAGTTGGCAGCTTGTTCATTTCGTACTACCCAGACTCACAAAATAACCACACAGAAATTTTATTAATTAAATCACTGCTTAAACAATTACATAAGCGTATTGCTGGCTAGGTCTTATATATAGAATTAACCCATCACCATTATTTTATATTATACTACCAAGGTGGTGGCCTACCAGCA
Organism: Microtus oregoni; assembly: GCF_018167655.1. Classification (NCBI taxonomy): domain Eukaryota; kingdom Metazoa; phylum Chordata; class Mammalia; order Rodentia; family Cricetidae; genus Microtus; species Microtus oregoni. The sequence continues at coordinate 77,278 of NW_024543841.1, read as the reverse complement.
AAGTTCCACTATATCTTTCTCTAGCTGCAGCTACATGGCTTCTCTCTGATCCTACTTCCTTTCTCCCATTATTCAGTTTAGTTTTCCCCACCTAGCTCTGCTCTACCCTATCAAAGGCCCAAAACAGCTTTTTTATTAACCATTATTATTCATAGCATACAGCAGGAATCCCACATTAAACCTATGTTGAGCATCAGCATGGCAAGATGGAAGACCTGGCATGATTCTTGTGATTCCCTAGGACAGGACCCCTTCCACTATGCTCAAGGAGACAGCTGTGTCCGAACAGGGCAATGGGGAGATGAAACTTGGTTACCAAATGACAGCTGACATTTCTGTGTTCATGCTGTGAACCCAATAAAGACAATAAATGGCCTTGGCCTCTGTCTGCCTCTAATTCAGGAAGACTCCAGAGCAGAGAAACAAGTCCATGAGTCTCACTGGGAGGATTTTCTGCTGCATATCCTCAGGCCAGAATCCTTGTAGATCCCAAGTCCTCAAATTCCCTTCCAATCTGGGGAAAGAACACCATCACCGAACCAAGGAAATGGATTACCTGAGCAACAGTGGGCCTCTAGTGTGTGTGTGGGGGGAGGGGGCGGGGAGGGAGGATGGAGGCATGTTTGGTTCTGTAATTGTGCTGACGCTTATACTGCAGCTGTCTGGGAGACAGAAACTAGAAAAAATTCTGTAATTAATACAGCTTCTGTGTGATTATTTCAGGTCTGGATGACTGGAATGTAGGAAAAGCCCTTACATCTCCCCCTGAGATTGGCTCATGGAAGGATACATCTTAGGAGCCAAGACCTAGGTTCCTGTCATTTGACACTCCCAAACCCTTGCATCCTCTAGGGGTTCTTGCATCGTTTTTTTATGTAGAACCCAACCCAGATAAAAGCCCAATCTCCTGCACTTGAAAGGGTTCATGCTAAACAAGTGCTAACTGGAGCAGACTTGCTGAATGGCATGTGTCAGAGGGCAAGTGTCTGGGGAGCTTTAGGTCCTCCAGCGTTCTCAAGCACTTGCCACAGTCATGTCTCTGGGGCATCCTCATGTAGAAAACCTGCTTTTCCTACAAGGCAGAGATCTGACCCCAGGACAAAGACCCCAATGCCAGGGTCAAAGCCAATTTAAACTGAAAAGTGCACTGTGTGAGAGCATAGCTACCCATAAGCTAGCACTGTGCCCTCTGCCTGAACCTTTTTGATTGGCCTCGGTTGTCCCACTGGCCACAGATAGCAAGGCATTCAACCTGCCTCATGGACAAAGAAGCTTTTGAAGGACATGAAGTTCAACACAACACACAGGAGGGAATATTAGAGTCCAACCAAAAACCCTCAAGAGCCTGTGTGTCTACAGCACTGTCCTCCTATTGTTGTTTTCGGTGTACTTTGGAGAAGCTGGCCTAGGGCAATGAACCAATATTCAAGAGGATATCTAAAAACTGAAAATGGGAAATCCATTAAGTAATCACACTTCCAGAACCCAGCACCCTCTTATGCTTATATGGAATATCCACTGGGTTCTGGCTTTTCAGGCTCCTCTCGTTATACTTTGTCATCTGCCTCCCAAGAACCTGGACAGTTTCCAAACTTATTTGTAGTTCCCAAGAAAGCAACTTTCATGTTCTTCCAAGAGACTGATAGCAAAAGAATAGCACTACTAATGTCATCCACCCACAAAACCAAATGTACCACAAAAGTCAACACAGCCCCTTCTAGCCCAATCACACAAAAGCCCCATGGAATATGTTCATGGGATATCCAACATACACACACTGACAAACAAGTAAAATACATTTGGAATAATGCACGCATGAAAGACACACAGACACATAAATACACACACATACACACAAACACATATACATTCCCCAACATATGCCTTCAAGCACACACACACACACACACACACACACACACACACACACATACAGCAGGTGAGCAGCAGTAATATTTAGATAAGACAGGAACACACGCAGGAACACAAGCATCTCATGAGGCTACAAAGAAAGTACCAATTACCTTATATTTTATCTCAAAGGAAATGTTACAAAGAAGTCCTTAAAGGTTCGAAGTCTGAGCTTTTATTAATGGAAAATGATGGGTCATCTCCACCTTGGCCCCTCAGGTTACCCACTCATCAGAACAGGGAACTAGGAATTCATCATCTCCCTTTTGGTCACCAAGTCATCCTAGCAAGAAAGGCACATTAGCCATCAGTAGCTAGGTTGCCATTATCCCTTCCTGTTCCCTAATCTAGAGGGACCTTAAAATCCTCAGTAAGCTATCAAAGTATGCTTAAAATTATTTTCCAAGACTTTGTTTTTTAAAATCAAAGCCATTAACAAAAAATGTTAACCTTAAGTCCTTCTTTATAGCTATATTTCAGCTATGATGCACTGCAAAACCTGTGAAGACATCTTCCAACATTAAGATTAAAAGAACCCGAGCTCGCTGGGCTCCTGAGACTCATTTGATTTTCTTAATCAGTAACCTAAGCCACAGTCTGTATGGCTCCCCAGGAATACTAGCTGTGTGTCATTTTTTTGTTCTAATTTTGTATCCTCTCAGCCCCTGTTTTATCAAGAATGGGAACGACATCCCATCTTGCTTTTACCTCTCTTAGTTTTCCTAGTTAGCGAACCTCCCATCACTGTCCCTCGCTGTATTTACTAAGGACTGTCAATCATCAAAATCCTATTTAAACTATCATTATTATTGTATAAGAGTCATTGCTTCAGCTAAACAGTACAGCTCAGGAGGAAATCATCTCTATGATAATCCATGGGTAAAAATGCCCAGTAAAATGGGGTATTTCCATGAGATAATCATGCCACATTTAAGGCAGTGGGAATCTTTCCACACCCATTCACGCCATGCTAGATAGGAGAGAAAAAAGGTAGCAACAAACGTAAACGTACCTCAGATGCAAGAGATGGCCTGACCAAAATTCACCCTTCAGAGATTTGCTTCCTGGGAGGCTGATGTCCTGAAGTCAGTTGCAACCTGCTTCTCCTCTGACATGGCCACCTGCCAAAAGGCAAAGAGTCTGAGGACCCTCCCTATGTTAGCTCCCTACTTTTACCCCCACCCACTCTCCTTTCATTTTAATCATTTTAAATCATTTAATCTCCAGGTCATTTTAAGCCTTCTCTCCTTTTCCACTGAGCTCCAGGTTATAAGTTTACAAGCAGGCCCAGAGCCCAAACTTAACACAGCTCACAGCTGGGAAGGAAGGAGATAAAATCTGAAGAGTCCTAATGCTGCTGTTTCTACTGGATCTCCGAGCCTGCATCCCTAACTGAGATAGGATCATCATTTTGTTCTTGGGACATCTTCCCTTAACCCTTTGGTCTGCCTTTATTATTAGTGCTGCACCAAGTCTGCGTACTCATTTTGACATCTACTGTCTACTCTTTAGTTACTTGTTAGGCTTTTCAGGCCATCTGCCTCCATCTTTCCCTCCAAAGCCTTTGCCCTGGGTCAGGATGGCCCTCTAACTCTGTGTCATGGAGAAGGAGAGCAATAAAACACTGGGCAGGAGTGGGGAATGGAGGATGGGGCCTGGGGGCTTTAGACATAATTTACTTGAAAACTGCTGAGAGGGTAAACGGGAGTTCTGAGATATCCTCAGATGGAAGAACATGGATTCCAGGAGTCTCAAACTTCATAACATGCTGGGTGTGCCTTGAAGTTAGAGAGGCAGGGGACTGATGTACCTGTCACTGATTTCATTAGTATGTGGAAAACATGAGCTTTTCCTAAGGTAAGGGATGCCGGGTGGGGCTGGAGTTGGGGCAGCACAGCTGGGATGCTGAACCTTACAAAAGCATGGTATGGGACTGCCTCCTGCTAGTGCTCTTGAGTGTGGCCAAGATTTAGTGTCCTTCCTTTCAGCTGAGCAAAGGAGGGAGGGAGTTAGTTTCCTCCTCCTGCAGGGCAGTCTGTCACCCACTTATGACCGACCCCTGGAAATATGGATGGCTACCAGTGTTATTCATGTGAAAAATCTCAGGACAGTGGAACTGCTAACAGGCAATGCTGCTTGTGGGGCCTTGGCTCCTGCTTCAGAGATCTTGTCCACTCTCCCCTTGGGTTCCTCGAGGCCCACCTACCAACCCTATCCCTTCCACCCAAAGCTCCTGACAGAAGGTCTGGGTAAGCACCACAAGCCTTCATCTCTCGGGAATGATACCATTCTCAATTCCAGACTACTTCACCACTAACCCTACAAAGACTTCGGGGAATTAGCTAGAAAAAACTCCCATACGGTGTGAGACACTTCCAGTGGGTTGGTTCCATAAGGTTGCAGCCTCTGTGTCAGCATACATACAGGGATCCTTCCCCTGCCCTCATTACGTATGCACAGACACACAGACTCACAAACACACACACACACACACACACACACACACACACACACACACACTCTCTCTCACTCCTCTATTCTCTCCCATGTGTGTCTGTGTCTGTGTCTGTGGTGTCTGTGTGTCTCCGTCTCCCTTTACTGCTCTCTCTCTCACACACACACATAAACACACAGATTTTGAGGCAGGATCAAGACATTCAATTTACACATGAAACACACACACACACACACTAGAGAGAGAGAGAGAGAGAGAGAGAGAGAGAGAGAGAGAGAGAGAGAACGATCTACCACCCTTCTTAACTCTTCCTGTTGTTGAGTCTTTGAAATGTAAATATCAAGGAACAAAGGATCTCAGAGTCCCCAGGTCAGTAGGAAGTGCCCAGTAAACAACACCTGCTAATTTCACAGATGAAGAGACAACTCCTTTACTTAAATTAATAAGATTATCGTGGTTTCATGTTTTGTTACTATGATAACATATTCTGATATACTGGTCCATTTTCTTTCAAAAGGAAAAAAAATAATATTGATATTGTTTGAGAGTTTAAATATATTCTTTTTGGAAATTATTTACAGTGTAGTTTTATCCTATCTAGCTTGCATTTTCATTGAAATCTCATGCAGTTTGCTCCCAACTCCCTTCCATAACACAAGTTGTTCCTGTACAAATCTCTTTGTTTCGCTATAACCTCAAGAGTTAGGCAGCAGAACAAAAGAGTGTTGCAGGTCCTTTTTAGCTGTGCCTGTTCTGTGGGTCCCTTTTACACCATTGGTCTGAAAGTTTCTCCCAGATATTGGCACTGTAGTCAGTTGCCAGGTTTGTACTTCTTGGTATAACCCAGAAAAAGTTCAGAGCAGGAAGTATCAATGAAGAGATGCCCAAAAAAAGGAGCAAAATCTCTCCAACTCCAAAAATTTAGCTGCCAATTCCACTTTTCACTGCAAAGAGGACAGTGTGATAGGCTGTCTGGAGAAAAGGCCTGAAATTCTAGACAGAGAGCTGCCTCCAAAGTTCACGCCAGGATTAACTGGAAAGATTCCATGGCAACAGGTCCACAAGGGAGGAGGAGGAAGATAATTCCTAAGTAGGTCCAGGTGAGAAAGAGGAAATCTTTGGATAGCTAGAGGAATCATTGAGATCATTGCCCTTTATCTACATCTCTTTGTGAAAGGGTTTCTGATCAAGGGGTACCTTGGTGATGGGGGTCCCAGGAATGCCACAATGATCACACCATGCAACAGACCTCACACAACTGAGAAATGGCTAACTCTGAGTCGGGGTAGAGACAGTGGAAGACCAGAGAGCAAGCCTTATGGGGGTGTTGGGATATGGAGCATGCACCTAGGGAAAATTCAGGTAAGGCGGGGACAGTGGAAATGTGTCACATTGGCCCTCAGTGATGGGAAGGCATTGTTGCTGAGTCATTGAAGGCAGGGTAACGGGGTGGGTAACACCTGATTCTGGAATGTGGACAGTTCTCTAGTTAGCTAGCACTTAGCATATATAATTCACACAAAGGAGAGAAGTCACAAAAAGTGATGGAGAATTCATGCAGAAACTTTCCAGAGAAAGATACACAGGTATCCCCTAGGAGAGATATATTTTCACTCATTTGAGTTAAAAATCTATTCAAAGACTTATGGAACCTTATTTGAGTTCATAGACATTGAAACAGTGCTGGAACACACCCATAAAACCCAATTACCAGGTGGTGGTGGCAGAGGCAGGTGGATCTCTGAGTTCCAGGCCAGCCTGCCCTACAAAAGACATTCCAGGACAGTAAAGGCTACACAGAGAAACCTGTCTCACAAGACCAAACCAAACGAACAGAACCCCATGAGTTAGAAGCATAGTAGTGCCACTGACTGTTTCATTGAATTCTAGAGAGCAATCTAATAATTTATGTACACAATCAGTGCCAATAATTTAGTGTTTACACTAGATGCTTTGAAAGTGGAGTAAAGCTCACAGGTTTTAAGACCATTTCAAACACTCTTTTCGATTCAAAGTGCTCAAAATATCCCAAGGTTCTCTGGATAATATTCCATGTTGTATTATAGCTAGTGTTACAGCAGGTCACCGCATAGGCTCAGTGTCTGTTGTTTTCTTCCAACCAATGCTTTAGAGGTATGTCTGACTTACAGTCAGTCATTCAAATGTGATTGGGCAAGACTGTATTGTGCAACATAAATTATAATGAGGAAAGCATTCTGCGGGATTACGCTGATGAAAATGGAAGAGCTAATTTAAGTTCTGGGTATAAACCTTTAGAAGCCTGGAGTTAACCACAACCTATGGTTCCTGGAGGTTCCCAGAGGAAACATTTGCAGGGGATCCTGTGCACAGAGTCTTCATTTTTGTTTTAAGCTTGTTTATTATAACCAGACAGGGGTACTTCAAACCTCCTTAGCTTAAAATCTGCCAGTTGAGTGAATGGGCAAATGTCATGCACCACTCACTCCCCTCAGCACATCCCGGTCCCCTCGTTACACCTTTTGTATCAGTCCAGTCACTTTATATGCATGGAGTCTTGAAGTGTTAGTACATTCAACTACTTGGCCTGTATAGCTTGTTCCCGTGCCCATTCCATTTCTGATGCTTAACCGGACCCTGAAAATACAGCTTTGGTCTGTAATGCTTTTGTACAAAACCTTTCATTTTATAAAACAATTTGATGTTTAAAGACAGACAATATTCAAAAGAGAAGCAGAATGTGACTTCACATGAATGAACAGACGTAAAAGCTTTATTTTGTCAAAAGGTGTTATAAAGCTCTCACGGCGTAGTTCGTAGGCGTGGAGTAAGATGATGAAAAGAAGGAAGTCTCAGCTTTCCACAGTGGGGAGGAGAACTGAAAAAGAGACTCGAAAGACAGCTTTACATTATCACACTTTACTTATGTATGATATACAGGGACCCTGCAAAACAGTTAGATGCATTTGGTCTACAAAGGAGTGCTTAGCATGCTCAAAGAGGCACAAGCTGGGTTTTTGTTTGTTTGTTTGTTTGTTTGTTTCTTTCTTTCTTTCGTTTCATTTTACCACAGGTGTAAGTTGTATGTGTTTCTCATAGATGTACCCATGGAAGAGCGATAGGTAAAACATAGTTTCCGCAGTGATGAAACTCTTGTCTGTTTAACAGTCTTAAAGATAGGCGCAAGCTGTTCTAAGCATTCTCCTTCATTACACATGACACATCTTTACACACCTCGTTTGCGGACCCAAATAGAAAGGAGCAGGGCCTTTATTATGAGAGGAGGGAAATCCTTATCTCAGGCTGTAAATTATAGCAAGAGGGAGTATTGACATGCATCCCAGCAGAAGCCAGTGTCATGAGATTGCCACAGGGTCTTACCGAGATGCTGTAGCTATGCTGTTTTGTTCACTGGTGATGTCAGTTGGTAGAAAGGAGCTGTGGCTACTGTTGCTGCTGCTGTTGCTGCTGCTGCTGCTGCTACAGCTGCACTTCCTCCTGCTGCTGCTGCTGCACAGGTGCGGTGCTGAAAGGGGATGTCCCCAGGCTGTAAATAGCTTAGCTGGCTCTTGGAGGACAGCTGTGCAGCCCTAGTCCAGTCCTCTCTGTATAGGAATGTGCACTGGTACTTGTTCCCTGGCATCAAGTTATATAGTTATCTTGAAGAGGCATCTGCAGGCAACAAAGTGCCCAATCTCTGAGGCACTTTAGCTCTCCGGTGAGGCTGATACTTAGGAGTTCGGGTATTTCTTTCTGTGTAGGGTCTTCAGTCTCTGTGGCTCTTGGAAAAATGGCGTTTTTTCGGCTTCTGTAAGGCGTTTCCACTGGTATCCCAGTTGCTTGCTGATCTCTGTGTTTTGCATGCTGGGGTTCTCCAGGGCCACCTTGCGCCTCTGACCACGAGACCACAGCATAAATGCATTCATGGGGCGCTTGACATGGCCTTCTATGCCCTCTTTATGACTGCCATCCGTGCCAAAGGATATCTTTTCTCCAGAGCCGATGATATCCTGAGGCTGTAAGCGAGGACTGCAGTAATCATGATTCAATATGCTGAACATTGTGGATGAGTTATATTGTAACCAAAAAGAGAGAGAGAGAGAGAGAGAGAGAGAGAGAGAGAGAGAGAGAGAGAGAGAACACTAGGTGTAGGAGCAGTAGGGGTGGGGAGAAAAAAGCCAAAAGTTAAAGTGTAAGAGCTGAAAGTTACTATCCAATATGTGTTTGTCACAAAGATTTTGTTATTTAAAGTCTGTAACAAAATATCCGTGTCTCCACCCTCAGCAGCTCCCTTAGACTAGCCCCACCTATTGTGCCATGTCAGCACCTGCTGAACCACCAATTATCGAGCAAACCACTCCAATATGGGGACTGTTAGATGCTGTACTTCTACACTCCCACACAAACACCCCCCCACCCACACACATACCAGGTGCACTGTTCTCCTATAAAGCTGGCTTAGCACCTGGGTTTCAAACATCAATCACCTTCTTATTACAAAGATAAGGTAAAAGTACTCTAAATCAGAGCCCCCATTTTCTTATTAGGTCATTTTTCGTTATCCATCTTTAGTAATATAATTCAAATGTGTTTTTGGTAAAAGATTCCTTAACTGTTAGTGATGGTTAACTTTTTATTTCCAAAGTGGTTAGAAAAGTGTGATTCTGAAAGGCTTTTATTTGGAAAGGGAAAGAAGTTCTCTATTGAGGTGATAGCCAGAAAGCACGAAAGTTGGAAACAGAAAGCATTTGGAGAGGTCAAAAAGCTCGAGAAAAGGTTTTTTCCAGGAGAAAGATCTATATGTAACTTGTGGCCTCTCAAATAAGATTATGGGAGGCCCTGACTGCCTGGCTCCACTGTGAGCCAGGATACACTCTTGTGACCTTCTGTCTGTTTTCTCTGTGCACAGCTCTGAAGGAACAGCACTTGTCTAGAGTCAACAAAGCAATTTCAGGTGTGGCTGTTGTAATCTTAAGCATTAATCTTGCACACTCTGCTCTGAGGGCTTCTGTGTCAACACAAGGCAAGGAGGAGACAAAACCTGGTAACCAAGTGATGACTGCCACTTTCTCCCCTGAAAAGCCAATGAGATTCCAGAGATTCCCACCTAAAATGCAGGAAGGCTGTCATCCAGAGAATCCCAGGCTTTGGGGGGCACTACAGTAATCTTTTCAGTGTTTATTGACTAGAGGTAATGATGTTGCGGTAGTCACAGTGGAAGAAAGTGCAGTGGGTCTGTGCTGGCAAAGGAGTGAGACTGTGGCACAGGCCAAATGAAGAGTTTCCTTGGCCATGGCTTCCATAGGTGTTCTCCAGTGAGTGAATGAGTGAGTGTGTGAATGAATGAGTGATTCTCTCAGACTCTCTTTCTTCTTCCCCTCTGTGTGTGTTTGTATGTGTGAACACAGTATCTTTGAGTCTGCCCACAGTGTCTATCTCTGTGTATATGTGTGTGTGTGTGTGTTTGCATATGTGTGTTTGATGTCTTTGTGTCATATAGCATTACAAGTTGTTCACAGTGAAATCATACCTGTCCAGTGGGCACTGGATGCCTCTACTGACATAAAGAATCAAGACTTTAGGTATTGATGTCATGTTGGTGTAGGGATGGAGGTTCCTGCCTTAAGTGTGTGCTCACACACTTAGGTGCACATGTCTCATCTCCCATAATCCTTCACCATCATATACACCATAGTAGTCAGGGTCCTTAGTTTAATCACACCATAGTCTTTTCTTCTCTGTGAGTTGTGTTCAGTACCCACACTGAATTGGTGAGGTATTTGGAATTGAAATTGGTATCATTCCTAAGAGACTCCTGCCTTTGAAAGGAACATACCATTCCTTAATGGCATAGAGAGGAAATACTCCCCTAAATTGCCTCTAAACCTGAGAAGGGTGACCTAATTCTGTAGCTCTATGTTTGATTTCAAAGGGATACATGAATTACTCTTCTAATATTGCTTGCAGCAACACACCTCTCCTTCCTCAGTTGCCTTGACCCTATCACATCAATCATCAATCCAAAAGATGTTCTGGAACTTAACTTCAAGTAATCTGTAAGAGGCATTATTTTTCAATTGAGTTTCCCTTTTTCCAGATGATGCTAGCCTGTGTCAAGTTAACAAAAACTAACCAACTTCTACAACTACTACAAAAACAGTCACCACTGCCATACCAGCAATTCCTCCCAGTAAAAACGGAGTAAAAGCATTTAGACAAAGAAATTTCCAAGACAGAGGTACTATAAATGAAAAGTTAATAAATAATTAATTTAAAAAATAGGGCAGCTCTGGTGCACTTCGGAGGCAGAGGCAGATGGATCTATAAGTTCAAGACCAGTCTGGTCTACAGAGGGAGTTCCAGGACTGCCAGGGCTATTATACAGAGAAGCCCTGTCTTGAAAAGCAAAACAAAAAAAAAAAAAAAAAAAAAAAAAGGAAGAAGCAGAGCTGCTCTCAGTGACTGCTGCCAGAAACACCATATTTATGTACCAACTAGAAAAGGCAAAGTTGAATGACCTAAACACCAAACCTAAACAAAATTTTTTTTGTTTTTTAAAATTTTTATTTAAATGCGAAGTTTCATACAATAGTACTTCTAGAATATTATGTATTGTTGTGTCATGCAATAGCTTGGGTAGGCACAGACAACTGCTTTGTGAAATAATTTCCCTTAAGAAAATTGCCACATCAAAGCCTGTGTGCTTTAGAAGGAGGAGTAACTACATTGATCGGTTAATTTTATTTAGTGGAGAATTTTAGTGTTTATACAAATTTTGACACTGTACTAGGCCAGTGGGAAATCAGCAGTGGAATCAGCTGGGTGGAAGCCACTGCTGGGTGGAATTCAACCAAGCTATCCATGGCTCATAGAACAGAATCAAGAAAAAGCCATACACTAAAGTTGGGAGCTAACAACAACAAAAAAGGGTCATTTAAAAGTAATTCAGAACACAGATCTGACTAGATGCAAGGAACCAAAGCAACAGATCAGACTACAAGAAATCAACAATTAGGTTAGTAATCTCATTTTCTTCTTCTTCTTCTTCTTCTTCTTCTTCTTCTTCTTCTTCTTCTCCTCCATCTCCTCCTCCTCCTTCTCCTCCTTCTCCTTCTCCTCCTCCTCCTTCTCCTTCTCCTTCTCCTCCTCCTTCTCCTCCTTCTCCTCCTCTTCTTCTTCTCCTCCTTCTCCTTCTCCTCCTCCTTCTCCTTCTCCTTCTCCTCCTTCTCCTTCTTCTCCTCCTTGTCCTTCTCCTCCTCCTCTTCTTCTTCTCCTCCTTCTCCTTGTCCTTCTCCTCCTCCTCCACCTCGTCCTTCTTCTTCTTCTTCTTCTTCTTCTTCTTCTTCTTCTTCTTCTTCTTCTTCTTTTGCGGGGGGGGGGGGGTGTGTTTATCAAGACTGGACTTATCTGTAGCTTTGGAGCTTGTCCTGGAACTCACTCTAGACCAGGTTTGCCCAAACTCACAGAGATTCACCTTCCTCTGCCTTCTTCGTGCTGGGATTAAAGGCTGTGCCACCACTGTCTGGCTTAATCTCATTTTCTTACATTTCCTGTTGGATATTCTTTCTTCTTTCCCATTCAGTTACTCCCTTTCTGTTATGGTTGACTATTTGTTTATTTGTTTTTTTTTCCCAATATGGTCTCACCAAGAAGCCTAGGTAACTTGAAACTCCCTGTATCAACCATAGTAGCCCTGAATTTATGTAGATTCAGTCTCCAAATCCTAATTCTGGCTTTTAAAGTTTGTGAAACAATGCCCAGAATTGTAGCTATTTATTTGCCAGAAAGTCCCTTATTTTATATCTTCACCCAGTACTCCCTGTTGATACAATAGTCATTTCTTACCTATATAGTACAAGATTGTATTCCATCCCCTATTCCAATTATATATGGTTTTACTGTTTTTCCTGCTTATACTCTCTTTTCTTCCTTTACTTTTCCATTGGTTTCTTTTTCCAACTTCTGTTTTCTTTCTTTACACCCATTCTTCATACTGTTACATACCCCAAAGTTTCAAGGTAGTCCTAGTTTATGATACTTGGCCATATATTTTTCCTGTTGTTTTAAGTCTACTGTAAATATGAACTCAAAAAAAAATCAGTCCCTTTTTTTGCCTTTGTCTTACATATTTGTGCGGTTATGAGCGTGACTCTTTACAACTTCCCAAGTAACAACTTGATACCACCAGTCTCACTGTATACTTATTTAAGTTATTTTCCTTTCCAATCAAACTAATGTATTATTATATATAGTGTCATTAAAACTTTTATTCACTAATAGTATTATTACTTAACAAGTATCTTATTCATAGTAATCTTCTAATTTATTATTTGAGTTATTGATAGTGATATTTGCTACAGACAGCATTCAACCCACAGAAGTAGATTAGTTATAGAACCTGTTATCTGGAACATCAATTAACTGAAGAAGATGCCACAACAACTGAATCATAACAGCAATAGAAACTACAAAAAAATTATGGAACTTCAGGCAAAACAATCCTGCACAATAAAAGAACTTCTGGAGGCATCACAATCCCTGACTTCAAACTCTACTACAGAGCTAAAGTACTAAAAACAGCCTGGTAATGGCATAAAAATAGACAGGAGGACCAATGGAAGGGAATCAAAGACCCAGATATTAATCCATACACCTTCAACACCTGATTTTAGACCAAGAAGCAAAATATATCAGATGGAAAAAAGAAAGCATATTTAACAAATGGTGCTGGCATAACTGGATGTAAACACATAGAAGAATGAAAATAGACCCATATCTGTAACGGCGTAAATGAATGCAGACAGAGTGTAAAAATATATATATAGCTTTAATGTAGAAATAGACTTACAGAACCACCGTTCCCGCGGAGACCAGGAAAGCAGAAGCAAGCACTCGGAGCTTGCTCGCCAAATTTATAGGCAGACATTAGCCCGAGGCGAACACGCCCCCTAAGGGGCGGGACTTATCCCTACATCTCCCCTTTTTGTCTAAATAAGACAGAACTAAACCAAATACAACTACATACAATAACAACAAATAATAAATATAACAAACAATATTGAGAACAAAAGCTTTGCTAAACATTCTATCTCAAGGAGTCCAAATAATGTAAAGAGTAACTACAATTATATAATCTTCAACTCAGTCAAAGATCTGAGAAGGGAATAAACACTACTCAACAAACGAGATATATCCAAAATGTGCAACAATTGACAGAGACAACTGACTACCTGGGCAATCACCCAAAGTCTCGTTTGCAACGTTGAGTCAACCAATTTTGGCTAAGGCCTAACATAACTGACATACCATTATTAAAGGCAAGGAACTTTTCAAAACTATCTTACCCTGTCTTGGCAGGATATGACAGTCCGGTTTTATCCATTGATGCATGCTCTGTATCTGTGTCAGTGGTTGAGGTATGGGCATTTCTTTGCCCAAAGGCCAGTTCTGCCAAAATAGAAAGGCTCCAGGTGGAGTGTTTTTGGTGCTCAACATTCTCTCGGGAATAGAGCGGTGTTGCCAGGAGCAATTGTGTCTCACTATCACGAAACTCTGAGTTAGATTAAAGGCCATATTCTACAGCTCTTTGAAGAGGTTGAAGATTATCTATCTATACTGAGTATAATCTCTATATATCTAAAGAACCTGATTAGTCTAATTATAAATGACAAACTTAGATGACAATTAGTCTATATAATTCTCAATATCTATCTAACTTAAAGACTAAGACAATAAACGACTGTGAAACAAATGAGGACAATGACCTCCAAATATAAACAATGTACAAATATACATTGCAGTAGGTAAATATATATCAATACACAAATATTATATAAGTATCTTAATCAGAGGTAGAAATGTACACTGCAATATGGTAAATATATACAATATATATATCAATACAATATATGTCAATACATAAAAATGTTTTAAACAGAGGTAGAAACATGCATGCGTACAATAGTCCATATAATTTAACTTTGTTTCACTATACAAGAATTGATACCAATATATTTGTCTAAAAGCAGTAACTCACAATTATAAATCTATTATCCCATCATTCCCTCTTTTTTTTTTTTCAAAATGATCCTTGAGCTTATAAAATTCCTCTCCCAACCCTCAATCATATACTAATTATAATCAACCCCTAAATGATGTCCCTAAACCCAAGGGCAAACTTTACTGGGAGAGGGGACGTCGTTCTCTAGAATTACTTCCAGCTGTCATAGGGGCGACGTTCTTTCTGGGGGATCCTGTGAAAGTAAAATGATGGTTAAATTTCAAGATAATGTCTTTTAAAATTGCAAATAGTCTCTGAGTATTTTCGTGCAGGTCTGGCCAAAATGTTGTATAAGATGTGCACCATTTCAGCTAACCAAGTTGGAACTGTCTTGTGCAGCTGGTACCAAAAGCAGGTCTTGTAGTAGCGCTATCAGTATCATGACGTCATATCAACCAGGTGGAGTTGTTGTTATGGGGCCCCATCTTCTTCCTGGAAACTTCAAATGTCACTTCAGGAAAAACTCATTGTTCATTATGAAAAACTTAAACATTAATCATATAGACATATATATATATATATATTCAATGAAAGACATGATAGATATATTCAATGAAAAGTATGATAGATATGAAGAGAAGCAAAGATGTTTTCTAAACTCATATTTCTTTCTGTCCCATATCATGGCTCTTGACATGAGACAGAAACTCCAGAAACTCTGGGTTTTTCTCTTACTAACAGGCTTGGAATTGGAGAGGGACTGAGCCAGAGTCCAACTTCAAAACCAGCTTTATAAATTTAGAAATATGGTTTAATATTACTTACACAACCCATTCAGGTGTCTTGATATTTCCTATTGGGCAGGTATTTTTCCATCTGTCAGTATCCAAACATCCAGGGTCCCTTGAATTTCTCAAAGATGAGTGTTTTCCTGTGGAGATAAGAACAGAACCCTGCCCCCATTCTATATGTTTTTCTTACCACCTGTATGAATATCATCGTTGTGGATGAGTTGTCATTTCTCCTTTCCAAGAGGTTTCTCCTCTTCAAATCGAAACTTTATTAATTTTGATGGTATCCACAATTTTTCTTCTCCTGTGGAAACAAGAGCAAAACCCCTTCCCCAACGTAGCACATCTCCTGGCTTCCACTGAGAGGTCAGCACATCTTTGAAATAAATCGGTTGATTTAGTTCAGCAGACTTTTCCATTATCCAATGTCTTTCTGCTGCTGTCGTTCCTTTCTCATTAGCGTTAAGAAAATTCAAGGTTAGTAAAGCATTATGTAATCTATTTCTGGGGGTATTTTCAGTCCCTTTCTGTTTGTTCAGCATATCCTTTATAGTACGATTTGATCTTTCTATAACTGCCTGACCTGTAGGATTATTTGGTATACCTGTAATGTGTTTTATATTATAATAATCAAAAAAGTGTTTCATTTTCTTAGATACATATGCTGGACCATTATCTGTCTTTATTTGCGCAGGTATACCCATGATGGCCATAACTTCCAATAAATGTGTGATTACTGAATCAGCCTTTTCTGAGCTCAGGGCAGTAGCCCATTGAAAACCTGAATACGTGTCTATGGTGTGGTGTACATATTTTAATTTGCCAAATTCTGCAAAGTGGAACACATCCATCTGCCAGATTTCATTCCTTTGGGTGCCCTTTGGATTAGCCCCTGCAGGCAGTGGCGTTTGGTTATAGAAAGAGCAAGTAGGGCATTTCTTTACAATCTCCTTAGCTTGTTGCCATGTAATTGAAAACTCTTTCTTCAAACCTTTGCTATTAACATGATGTTTTTTATGAAATTCAGAGGCTTGTAGCACACTACCAATCAATAATTGATCAATTTCTGCATTACCTTGTGCTAGAGGACCTGGCAGACCCGTATGGGATCGGATGTGTGTTATGTACATAGGGCAAAGCCTGTTCCTGATCAAATCTTGAACCTGGAGGAACAATGAGGTTAGTTCAGTATCATCAGGTATAAATTCAGCAGTTTCAATATGTAAAATAACTCTTTCTGCGTATTGTGAATCTGTAACTATATTAATAGGTTCTTTAAAATCCCTTAGCACCATAAGAATGGCATATAATTCCGCCTTCTGGACAGAAGTATACGGACTTTGTTCCACCTTATCCAAGTCTTCTGATTTGTAACCTGCCTTCCCTGATTTATTGGCATCAGTATAGAATGTACGGGCTCCAGTTATTGGAGCATCACGGACGATTCGAGGAAGAATCCAAGAAGTTCTCTTTATGAAGTTAAGCCGCTTGCTTTTTGGATAGTTGTTATTAATGTCTCCCAAAAAATTAGCACAAGCTCTTTGCCATGGTTCATTATCTTCCCATAATTTCTTTAGTTCATCAGCAGTGAAAGGCACTATAATTTCTGCTGGGTCTATGCCTGCTAGTTGACGAAGTCTCAGCTTGCCTTTTATAATTAACTCAGAGACTTTTTCCACATAAGTTTTCAGTTTCTTACTTGGTTTATGTGGTAAAAAGATCCATTCCAAAATAATATCATCTCTCTGCATTAAAATTCCTGTAGGAGAAATTTTTGATGGTAGTATGACGAGAATACAATCGAGCTCTGGATTCACCCTGTCCACATGTGCCTGTTGTAATTTTTCCTCAATCATTGTCAGTTCCTTTTCTGCTTCAGCTGTTAATTCTCTGGGACTGTTTAAATCTTTATCACCATCCAAGGTTTTGTTCAAATGAATTATTAAATCAGGTGTTATTCCAATAGCTGGTCGTAGACTGGAAATGTCTCCTAACAGTCTTTGAAAGTCATTAAGAGTCCGTAGGCGATCTCTCCTAATTTGTGCTTTTTGTGTCTTAATTTTTTGCAAACCTATTTTATAACCTAAATAATTAACAGAATCTCCCTTCTGAATCTTTTCAGGAGCTAATTGCAATCCCCATTTAGGTAAAAGTATCTTTATTTCTTCAAACAGTCTGTTCAAGGTATCCATGTTTGAATCGGATAACAAGATGTCGTCCATGTAATGGTATACTATAGATTTGGGAAATTTCTTGCGTATTATTTGTAATGGTTGGTTCACAAAATATTGGCACAGGGAGGGGCTATTTAACATACCCTGGGGGAGAACGGTCCAGTGGTACCTCCTCGAAGGTTGAGAATTGTTATAAGTAGGCACTGTGAAGGCAAATTTTTCTCTATCTTCTTTTTGCAAAGGTATAGTGAAAAAACAATCCTTTAAATCAATAACTATGAGAGGCCATCCTTTTGGTAATAAAGAGGGCAAAGGAATTCCAGATTGCAGAGGGCCCATAGGTTGAATAACCTTGTTGATGGCCCTGAGATCTGTCACCATTCTCCATTTACCTGATTTTTTCTTAACCACAAATACAGGAGAATTCCAAGGGCTGGTAGATTCTTCTATATGTCCAGCATCTAATTGTTCTTGTACCAGCTGTTCTAAAGCCTGTAACTTTTCCTCAGCTAAAGGCCATTGCTTTGTCCATATTGGTTTCTCAGTCAACCATTTTAGAGGCAAGGCTGTTGGTATCTCTGAAGGGACATCAATTGCTTGTTCTTTTACAGCCCGAATGGCCGGTTTTCTCAGTTTGTAATATCTTTTAATATTATTCTCAGAAATATAGGCTCTAGATTTAGCAGGAATGTTAATTTCAGTATTCCATTGTTGTAATAGGTCACGACCCCATAAATTCATTGCAATATTGGCTACATATGGCTTTAATTTTCCTATTTGTCCCTCTGGCCCTATACATTCAACCCATCTCGTGCTCTGCCTTACTCGAGATAGGGTTCCAATTCCCAGGAGCTGAACATTTACATTCTGAAGAGGCCAATACGGATGCCAAGATTCTGGGGTAATGATACTTACATCAGCACCTGTGTCCAGCAGGCCAGTAATAAAAATGCCATTTACACACACTCTCAGTTTAGGTCTTTGATCATTTATAGAAGTTTGCCAAAACACACGTAACTTATCTTTCTGATCATTATTGCTTGTAACAGTAGGCATGGGGCTTCCTAATTGTCCTGATGAGGCACGTTCTCTGCAGAAACTGGATATGACTGAACCATGTTTGCCATGGGGGCCTGTGAGGGCCCCCCTCTCACGTTTCCCGGCTGTATCAGGTTGCCTTGTCTATCTCTTGTAGACCTGCATTCATTCGTCCAATGTCTGCCCTTTCCACATCTTCTACATAAACCTGAAGGCTGAGTCCTCCTATTTCTGTTATTTCTAGAAGATGCATTATTATTATTATTTCTGAAAGATGCATTATTATTATTATTATTATTTCTGAAAATCCGTTGTTTACAATTCCTTTTAATATGACCCATTTTTCCACAATTAAAACATTTGGTATTCTGGTGTCTCCTTTTACCATTGGAAATTGCTTCTTCTACCCATGCTTCAGTGCCATAATCAAATGTATCAACATTGAGTGTATGCAAGACCCATTCTTCCAACGGTGCTGATCTGAGCTTTAAAGGACCCAAAATCCTTTTGCATTCCACATTTGCATTTTCATAAGCCAAAGACTCAATCATTATACGTCTTGCTTCTGGGTCAGATATTCCTATTTGTACAGCCTTAGTTAATCTTTGTAAAAAGTCACTAAAGGGTTCTCTCTGACCCTGTTTAACTCTGACAAATGATTCCATTCTCTGTCCTGGGTCTTGTACCCTGTCCCAAGCCCTTAAGGCTGCTGTAGTACACATGGAGAGTGTGTTTTCATCCAAATTAGCTTGTTCCTGAGGATCAGAAAAGAGCCCTTCACCTAGAATTTGATCTAGGGAAATGTCAATTCCCTTCGCTTTTTCCTGCTGTTCTAAGAGTCTAGCCTCTTGCCTGAATAAGCATTTCCATTTCAATTGCGGTCCACTCTCCAGTACCGCAGAGCTCAGCTGGAGCCAGTCTGAGGGGGTTGCTCTGCTTGTCGTGGCCCAAGATCTTAGCATCTCCTTAACAAAAGAGGCTTGCATCCCAAAAGTCATGACAGCCTGTTTTATTTCCTTGAGATCATTCATACGCACAGGTTCCCATGTATCCTCCTTGATGACCCTAGGGTTTTTGGAACCAATCACCTTCTCTGTTGTTATTACTGGAAAGGCAGGTAGAGCTGTAGGTAGAGCTTTGTGGAAATTGTCCCGGAGAGACTTACCCACAGATGTAGTTAAAATTTTCCTTTCTACCCTTTGCTCTTCCTCATCAGAATTTAGAAATTCCTCAATCTTTTCAATTCTATTCACCATTGCTTTCTGCAATGTCTGAATCTCCTGTCCAGAATTATGTTCCAAAGCCTTCATTGAGGATTCTAAAATATGAAGTTTGTCCGTTAGAGATAACATCTCATCTTTGGACATAATTTTTATGGCATAAACCGTGCCTTCTTGTATTGACAATCTTTCCGTCAATCTGTCATAAGCTTTAGACAAAATCCGATTGTCACATTCAGCAGTTTTGATTCTCTCAGTTAATGTTTCATTTCCTACAGAAAGGGACTGAATCTTATGGTCCAGATCAGCTGTTCCCTCTTCCATAGTAATGAATTTCTCCTTAACATCAGCCTGAAGAACTTCAACCTGATTCTTGAGAAGATTGTTATCAGCCTGGAGAACTTCAAACCGATTCTCGAAAAGATTGTTATCAGTCTGGAGAACTTCAACCTGATTCTTGAGAAGATTGTTATCATTCTCAATTGTTTTTAAGCGTTCAATCTCTACCTTAAGAATCCTGGATTCGTCTCGTAAAGACTTTATCATATTTCTATTATCAAACCATTTGGTGCCAATGAAAACTACGAATCCCAGAAGGATCCATATATGTGGGGTGATAGACACCTCTTGTAAAATCTCCCACATGGTACAATTAAAAAAATCATTAAATTCTTGAATAGTAATGTGTTCAGACATTTTATTTATAAAAGAAAATTTTTTTACCTGCAAAGATCGGTTCCTGCCAGTGGTGGTCTCTGTGTTTTTGGAGCCTGTCCTAGAACTAGCTCTTGTAGACCAGGCTGGCCTTGAACTCACAGAGATCCGCCTGTCTCTGCCTCCCAAGTGCTGGGATTGAAGGCGTGCACTACCAAGGCCTGGCAGGCCTCAAACTCACAGAGATCTGCCTGCCTCTGCTTCCCAAGTGCTGGGATTAAAGGCGTGCTCTACCACTGCCTGGCCGGCCTCAAACTTGTGATCCTCCTGCCTCTGCCTCCTTCAGCAAATCCTACCGGCGTGGGCCACCACAACCGGCCAAGTCACTTTGTAACAGACCAAATCTGACGCTGTGGCAGCTTTTGTTGCAAAACCGCAAGTACTTGAGCTTCTGCTAATTCAGGCAGTGGGGTTCCGCTGCAAAACTTAGCCAAGGCAGGCAGAATGGGCCTGTGTCGCGAGTGTGTCTCGGACTCGGCACTGGGGCCGGAGTCACGAACTGAAAAACAGCACCGGGGAGGGTGCTGTGTTAGCTAGCGGGCTACCCGCTTGAGTCGGGGGCAAAATAGCCCGACGTTGGACGCCAAAATGTAACGGCGTAAATGAATGCAGACAGAGTGTAAAAATATATATATAGCTTTAATGTAGAAATAGACTTACAGAACCACCGTTCCCGCGGAGACCAGGAAAGCAGAAGCAAGCGCTCGGAGCTTGCTCGCCAAATTTATAGGCAGACATTAGCCCGAGGCGAACACGCCCCCTAAGGGGCGGGACTTATCCCTACACACATCTATCACCATGCACAAAACTCAAGTCCAAATGGATCAAAGACTTCAACATAAATCCAGCCACACTGAACCTCTTAGAAAAGAAAGTGAACGCACAGGATACCACTCCTTAAATATAACTCCAGTAGCACAGACACTGAGAGAAACAATAAATGGGACCTCCTGAAACTACAAAGCTTCAGTAAAGCACAGGACATGATGACAGCCTACAGAATTGGGAAAAAAAAATCTTCACTAACCCCACATCAGACAGAGGTCTGATCTCCAAAATATACAAAGAACTCAAGAAATTGGTTATCAAAGGAACAAATAATCCAATAAGAAATGGAGTACAGACCTAAACATAGAACTGTCAACAGAGGAATCTTTACAGTTTTAAATCTTTTTAATAGCCATTTAGTGTTTCTGGTACTCACCCAGACTGGGTTGCATACAAAGAGCATTCTCCCCATGAAAGGCACAGATGCCTTCCTTTTTGGTAGTTATTAAGTCCAGTCCTCTGTGACTGGCAGAACACTGCAGCCAGGGAATCTACTGAGTGACTATGCTTTGCTGTACCAAGACCAGGTCTCCCTTAACCTGATTGGTACGTTTTACGCGTGAGGTTCCTATTGTTGTTGCACAGGTGGCTGTTGTGGGATGAGAGCCACTGGGAGAACTTACATGGAATCTCTTTATGGGTACAAGGGGAAATTCAGTAATTAAAAGGCAGGGTTAAAATGTGAGTTTGTGGATAATAAGGAGGAAAGGAGTGACCAGCAGAGGATCTCCAGTGGGACGAAACTAAAATCCCGAACTGGAAGGAGGATTAGATTTTTGCTGGTCCCTGTGTCTTTGGGACTCATCTCAAACCAGTTAGGACTTGTTGGTGCAAAAGAAGCATCTTTGGAAGAGGAGGACACAGATCCTCTCTTTAGCAGCAATCAGGTCTAGCCTTGGGGAAGGTGTTGCAGCAGCCAAAGAAACAAGTTGGTTCTGAAGGATGGTAAGCTGATCTGAAATTTCTCTAGGGTTTTTGAGAGCTGATGAAGCAGAGAAGTGAACAGATTTTTTTTTTTGAGGCTACTGGCCAGCTGCTTTGGTTCTGCTTTGGTCCCAAAAGCAATGTGCAGCATGGCGACAAGTGGGATAAGTTGGATACCTCCCCTCAGAGATCACCTGAAATGTTCTTAGAAGTTTAGAATGCAGAATTCTTTCTGAGCTGACAAAAGGGACAATGTAGAAAGGACAGCAGTGAGAGTGCCTCAGAGGATGGTTTATCCAAGGGCCACAATAAAACTCAACAGATGGTAAAGAACACAAGCCGGGTGGCAGTAACTGTACAACCTTGTGGGATATCATTAAGAGTAAAGGCAACATAGGTTTTGTTTAGTAAGGTAAAGTACAACTGGTTAGACAATGTAGCAGAGTCCTATAGCAGGATAAAATAACTGTAGTCAGCTGTTTGTTGCATCAGACCCACAGATAAGGAACAAACACCTGGAGGCCTTTTTAAAAACAAGTCCATTAAGTTCAGTACCTAATTGGCAATTTAAAAGAGAAGTAGAATCCTACTGAGTCATTTTTCATTGGATTTCCAAGGAGATCACTTGGATAGTCTGAATCATTACCCCCTAATCACGGAACATGGGTGGTAAGGGAGTCGACCTGGAATTAGTTTTTGTTAACAGGAAGAACTGAAACCTAGAGTAGAGGGCACGCAGGTCTCGCACCTGTCAGGTGGTGGGCTAGGTACCAGGTTCTTCTGTTCGCAGCATCCTGGCATTTCAGTATGGGAGACAGTAAGATCAGAGTAGTTGGTATTTGTCTCTGTTGTTTGAGGCATTTAGGATATGGGTGTAGACTTGTAGACTCTGTGGGGGCAAGATCCTCCACAGGGCAAGAGCTGGCCAAGCCTACACAGACAGAACTGGTCATGTTTATATAGACAGAGACAGCAGCAACAGGCTTCTGGTAGATCTTATTTTTCCAGTGCCCCCGTATCCTGTGATGAGGCTTACATGCAATTGAGTCTGGTGGGATCGTGCTCCATCCAGTGGAAGTACTTGGGTCTTAGGGACATCCTGTCATGCAAGTATCTTATAAAGGTAGTCTATTTTACTCAAACATTCATTTTTATTTTCAATAGCTAGGTTTGGCTTTGCTTTTAGTATATGTGATTTTGAGTATTATTTTACATGAAAGAAAGTTTAAGTTACTTTAATCTTGTCTTGAGATACTTGTTTCAGGATATTTACTTTGACAACCTACACAGAAGTCTACATAATGGGAGACAGAAATGGTCCCTCCTTTCAAGCTTGTCTCTGTCAACGAATCACATTTCCATTAGCTTGACAACAAACCTAGTTCTGCATACGTTAGAGAATTTGATAATTTTTAAGGAAACTGGCCATTAACACATATGGCTTAATAATCTTCAAGAGCTTACAGCAAGTAACCATCATAAATTAGAATTTTATAACTTTGTGCTCTTTGAGTCTTAAAAATTTTTAACCTTGTATTGAAGCTCTTTTAGTATCAAGATAAACTTTAAGTCATAGATACAGGCCATCCAGAGACTGGGAATCTCATTTTAAGAACCCTTTTATAAAAGTATGCTTTTATAAACTATCACAGTTTCGTACTTTTTATGTGACTCGGAGTCACAGAGTAGTTAAATTTGACAAAGTTAACAAAGACATAAGTGAATAGACATACATCATTACGTCATATTTTGTTAACATGAAGATACACCGTTATATCTTTCAGAATCTATATATGGCTGGTGGTAGCAAATAAGATTACCTGGATTTGACATTTAAGTATTTACTATTTTGTTGTAGCTGTCTGGTTAATGAGAACCAAAACACAGGTATGGTATTCAGAGAACCAACACCTATAGCCATATTTTCTCTTGTCTTTCTTTCTCTTTCTTTCTTTCTTTCTTTCTTTCTTTCTTTCTTTCTTTCTTTCTTTCTTTTCTTTCTTCCTTTCCTGGAACTAGCTCTTTTAGACCACGCTGGCCTTGAACTCACTGAGATCCGCCTGCCTCTGCTTCTCCAGTGCTGGGATTAAAGGCGTGAGTCACCACGGCCTGGCCAATATTTAGCCATTTCACTGTGTGTGTGTGTGTGTGTGTGTGTGTGTATGAGATTGACCTGATTATAGTGTGTGTATATATGTCTGTGTGTGTGTGTGTGTGTGTGTCTGTATTGTTCCTTTTGATTTAAAAATGCCACGAGGGGCTGGAGAGATGGCTCAGTGGTTAAGAGCATTGCCTGCTCTTCCAAAGGTCCTGAGTTCAATTCCCAGCAACCACATGGTGGCTCACAACCATCTGGCGCCCTCTTCTGGCCTTCAGGCATACAGACAGAATATTGGATACATAATAAATAAATAAATAAATAAAAATGCCACGAGACATAAAAGTAATAACTAAAACATACTTTGTTTTTAGGAGAGGAGAGATGTTTGGCAATATCTGGGCCTTGGCCGTTTTATAATACCTTTTAAATAATGGCTTCACAAAGCTGTGTAGGTGGACCTCCTCCTCATTTTTAGTATTTAGTCTCTATTACACTCAGAAGACCTTGCGATCTCATAGAATTAGGGCCTAATCACCTACAACCAGCTGGGAGGAGTGAAGGGATGCATAGGTGAAGGTCCAATGCTCTTGTCTGTCTCCTCCTTATTTGAAGAAATATTAATATTTAACAAGTCCAGCTGTAATTGCTTTAAGCAGGCAACACTGGAGCTCTGAAGACAGACATTGCTGAGCTTTGAAGGTGCTGTGTTACATTACATTATTAAGAGAAGGATGAAACTCTTACTCATGAACGGTGATCAAAGAAACTAATATTACCTGTGTCCACACTGCAAAGCCATCAGGCCTTACAAGTTCCCAGGTAAACCTTAGAGAAAACATAACACAGCTTTTCCTGGCTTCAAAAGTCAGCACATGTTCTGCTACTGGGTTTTGCCCCTAGCATAGCACCCATATTTATATTGGACTATGGAACCAGGTTATACTATTTATTTATGTTTTCAGTGTTAAACTTTCTTATAGGACCAAAATACAAATGATTGATTTGTGCTTATCCTTTCCACTGTCCCCAGTGGTTTTCTTTAATTTTTTAGTTTCTCATGTTAGTCCATCATGAAAATCAATTGCATTGCAGGACAAAAACGTTCACTAATATGCCCCTTGTTGTCCCCTCAGTCTGGATGGGGAAAAAATGAGTGAGAAAAGATGCATTGTTAGGGAGTGTAGAAGTACAGCATCTAACAGTCCCCGTATTGGAGTGGTTTGCTCGATAATGGCTGGTTCTACAGGTGCTGACATGGCACAATAGGTGGGGCTAGTCTAAGGGAGCTGCTGAGGGTGGAGACATGGATATTTTGTTACAGACTTTAAATAACAAAATCTTTGTGACAAACACATATTGGATAGTAACTTTCAGCTCTTACACTTTAACTTTTGGCTTTTTTCTCCCCACCCCTACTGCTCCTACACCTAGTGTTCTCTCTCTCTCTCTCTCTCTCTCTCTCTCTCTCTCTCTCTCTCTTTGGTTCAATATAACTCATCCACAATGTTCAGCATATTGAATCATGATTACTGCAGTCCTCGCTTACAGCCTCAGGATATCATCGGCTCTGGAGAAAAGATATCCTTTGGCACGGATGGCAGTCATAAAGAGGGCATAGAAGGCCATGTCAAGCACCCCATGAATGCATTTATGCTGTGGTCTCGTGGTCAGAGGCGCAAGTTGGCCCTGGAGAACCCCAGCATGCAAAACACAGAGATCAGCAAGCAACTGGGATACCAGTGGAAACGCCTTACAGAAGCCGAAAAAACGCCATTTTTCCAAGAGCCACAGAGACTGAAGACCCTACACAGAAAGAAATACCCGAACTCCTAAGTATCAGCCTCACCGGAGAGCTAAAGTGCCTCAGAGATTGGGCACTTTGTTGCCTGCAGATGCCTCTTCAAGATAACTATATAACTTGATGCCAGGGAACAAGTACCAGTGCACATTCCTATACAGAGAGGACTGGACTAGGGCTGCACAGCTGTCCTCCAAGAGCCAGCTAAGCTATTTACAGCCTGGGGACATCCCCTTTCAGCACCGCACCTGTGCAGCAGCAGCAGCAGGAGGAAGTGCAGCTGTAGCAGCAGCAGCAGCAGCAACAGCAGCAGCAACAGTAGCCACAGCTCCTTTCTACCAACTGACATCACCAGTGAACAAAACAGCATAGCTACAGCATCTCGGTAAGACCCTGTGGCAATCTCATGACACTGGCTTCTGCTGGGATGCATGTCAATACTCCCTCTTGCTATAATTTACAGCCTGAGATAAGGATTTCCCTCCTCTCATAATAAAGGCCCTGCTCCTTTCTATTTGGGTCCGCAAACGAGGTGTGTAAAGATGTGTCATGTGTAATGAAGGAGAATGCTTAGAACAGCTTGCGCCTATCTTTAAGACTGTTAAACAGACAAGAGTTTCATCACTGCGGAAACTATGTTTTACCTATCGCTCTTCCATGGGTACATCTATGAGAAACACATACAACTTACACCTGTGGTAAAATGAAACGAAAGAAAGAAAGAAAGAAACAAACAAACAAACAAACAAACAAAAACCCAGCTTGTGCCTCTTTGAGCATGCTAAGCACTCCTTTGTAGACCAAATGCATCTAACTGTTTTGCAGGGTCCCTGTATATCATACATAAGTAAAGTGTGATAATGTAAAGCTGTCTTTCGAGTCTCTTTTTCAGTTCTCCTCCCCACTGTGGAAAGCTGAGACTTCCTTCTTTTCATCATCTTACTCCACGCCTACGAACTACGCCGTGAGAGCTTTATAACACCTTTTGACAAAATAAAGCTTTTACGTCTGTTCATTCATGTGAAGTCACATTCTGCTTCTCTTTTGAATATTGTCTGTCTTTAAACATCAAATTGTTTTATAAAATGAAAGGTTTTGTACAAAAGCATTACAGACCAAAGCTGTATTTTCAGGGTCCGGTTAAGCATCAGAAATGGAATGGGCACGGGAACAAGCTATACAGGCCAAGTAGTTGAATGTACTAACACTTCAAGACTCCATGCATATAAAGTGACTGGACTGATACAAAAGGTGTAACGAGGGGACCGGGATGTGCTGAGGGGAGTGAGTGGTGCATGACATTTGCCCATTCACTCAACTGGCAGATTTTAAGCTAAGGAGGTTTGAAGTACCCCTGTCTGGTTATAATAAACAAGCTTAAAACAAAAATGAAGACTCTGTGCACAGGATCCCCTGCAAATGTTTCCTCTGGGAACCTCCAGGAACCATAGGTTGTGGTTAACTCCAGGCTTCTAAAGGTTTATACCCAGAACTTAAATTAGCTCTTCCATTTTCATCAGCGTAATCCCGCAGAATGCTTTCCTCATTATAATTTATGTTGCACAATACAGTCTTGCCCAATCACATTTGAATGACTGACTGTAAGTCAGACATACCTCTAAAGCATTGGTTGGAAGAAAACAACAGACACTGAGCCTATGCGGTGATCTGCTGTAACACTAGCTATAATACAACATGGAATATTATCCAGAGAACCTTGGGATATTTTGAGCACTTTGAATCGAAAAGAGTGTTTGAAATGGTCTTAAAACCTGTGAGCTTTACTCCACTTTCAAAGCATCTAGTGTAAACACTAAATTATTGGCACTGATTGTGTACATAAATTATTAGATTGCTCTCTAGAATTCAATGAAACAGTCAGTGGCACTACTATGCTTCTAACTCATGGGGTTCTGTTCGTTTGGTTTGGTCTTGTGAGACAGGTTTCTCTGTGTAGCCTTTACTGTCCTGGAATGTCTTTTGTAGGGCAGGCTGGCCTGGAACTCAGAGATCCACCTGCCTCTGCCACCACCACCTGGTAATTGGGTTTTATGGGTGTGTTCCAGCACTGTTTCAATGTCTATGAACTCAAATAAGGTTCCATAAGTCTTTGAATAGATTTTTAACTCAAATGAGTGAAAATATATCTCTCCTAGGGGATACCTGTGTATCTTTCTCTGGAAAGTTTCTGCATGAATTCTCCATCACTTTTTGTGACTTCTCTCCTTTGTGTGAATTATATATGCTAAGTGCTAGCTAACTAGAGAACTGTCCACATTCCAGAATCAGGTGTTACCCACCCCGTTACCCTGCCTTCAATGACTCAGCAACAATGCCTTCCCATCACTGAGGGCCAATGTGACACATTTCCACTGTCCCCGCCTTACCTGAATTTTCCCTAGGTGCATGCTCCATATCCCAACACCCCCATAAGGCTTGCTCTCTGGTCTTCCACTGTCTCTACCCCGACTCAGAGTTAGCCATTTCTCAGTTGTGTGAGGTCTGTTGCATGGTGTGATCATTGTGGCATTCCTGGGACCCCCATCACCAAGGTACCCCTTGATCAGAAACCCTTTCACAAAGAGATGTAGATAAAGGGCAATGATCTCAATGATTCCTCTAGCTATCCAAAGATTTCCTCTTTCTCACCTGGACCTACTTAGGAATTATCTTCCTCCTCCTCCCTTGTGGACCTGTTGCCATGGAATCTTTCCAGTTAATCCTGGCGTGAACTTTGGAGGCAGCTCTCTGTCTAGAATTTCAGGCCTTTTCTCCAGACAGCCTATCACACTGTCCTCTTTGCAGTGAAAAGTGGAATTGGCAGCTAAATTTTTGGAGTTGGAGAGATTTTGCTCCTTTTTTTGGGCATCTCTTCATTGATACTTCCTGCTCTGAACTTTTTCTGGGTTATACCAAGAAGTACAAACCTGGCAACTGACTACAGTGCCAATATCTGGGAGAAACTTTCAGACCAATGGTGTAAAAGGGACCCACAGAACAGGCACAGCTAAAAAGGACCTGCAACACTCTTTTGTTCTGCTGCCTAACTCTTGAGGTTATAGCGAAACAAAGAGATTTGTACAGGAACAACTTGTGTTATGGAAGGGAGTTGGGAGCAAACTGCATGAGATTTCAATGAAAATGCAAGCTAGATAGGATAAAACTACACTGTAAATAATTTCCAAAAAGAATATATTTAAACTCTCAAACAATATCAATATTATTTTTTTTCCTTTTGAAAGAAAATGGACCAGTATATCAGAATATGTTATCATAGTAACAAAACATGAAACCACGATAATCTTATTAATTTAAGTAAAGGAGTTGTCTCTTCATCTGTGAAATTAGCAGGTGTTGTTTACTGGGCACTTCCTACTGACCTGGGGACTCTGAGATCCTTTGTTCCTTGATATTTACATTTCAAAGACTCAACAACAGGAAGAGTTAAGAAGGGTGGTAGATCGTTCTCTCTCTCTCTCTCTCTCTCTCTCTCTCTCTCTCTCTCTCTCTAGTGTGTGTGTGTGTGTGTTTCATGTGTAAATTGAATGTCTTGATCCTGCCTCAAAATCTGTGTGTTTATGTGTGTGTGTGAGAGAGAGAGCAGTAAAGGGAGACGGAGACACACAGACACCACAGACACAGACACAGACACACATGGGAGAGAATAGAGGAGTGAGAGAGAGTGTGTGTGTGTGTGTGTGTGTGTGTGTGTGTGTGTGTGTGTGTTTGTGAGTCTGTGTGTCTGTGCATACGTAATGAGGGCAGGGGAAGGATCCCTGTATGTATGCTGACACAGAGGCTGCAACCTTATGGAACCAACCCACTGGAAGTGTCTCACACCGTATGGGAGTTTTTTCTAGCTAATTCCCCGAAGTCTTTGTAGGGTTAGTGGTGAAGTAGTCTGGAATTGAGAATGGTATCATTCCCGAGAGATGAAGGCTTGTGGTGCTTACCCAGACCTTCTGTCAGGAGCTTTGGGTGGAAGGGATAGGGTTGGTAGGTGGGCCTCGAGGAACCCAAGGGGAGAGTGGACAAGATCTCTGAAGCAGGAGCCAAGGCCCCACAAGCAGCATTGCCTGTTAGCAGTTCCACTGTCCTGAGATTTTTCACATGAATAACACTGGTAGCCATCCATATTTCCAGGGGTCGGTCATAAGTGGGTGACAGACTGCCCTGCAGGAGGAGGAAACTAACTCCCTCCCTCCTTTGCTCAGCTGAAAGGAAGGACACTAAATCTTGGCCACACTCAAGAGCACTAGCAGGAGGCAGTCCCATACCATGCTTTTGTAAGGTTCAGCATCCCAGCTGTGCTGCCCCAACTCCAGCCCCACCCGGCATCCCTTACCTTAGGAAAAGCTCATGTTTTCCACATACTAATGAAATCAGTGACAGGTACATCAGTCCCCTGCCTCTCTAACTTCAAGGCACACCCAGCATGTTATGAAGTTTGAGACTCCTGGAATCCATGTTCTTCCATCTGAGGATATCTCAGAACTCCCGTTTACCCTCTCAGCAGTTTTCAAGTAAATTATGTCTAAAGCCCCCAGGCCCCATCCTCCATTCCCCACTCCTGCCCAGTGTTTTATTGCTCTCCTTCTCCATGACACAGAGTTAGAGGGCCATCCTGACCCAGGGCAAAGGCTTTGGAGGGAAAGATGGAGGCAGATGGCCTGAAAAGCCTAACAAGTAACTAAAGAGTAGACAGTAGATGTCAAAATGAGTACGCAGACTTGGTGCAGCACTAATAATAAAGGCAGACCAAAGGGTTAAGGGAAGATGTCCCAAGAACAAAATGATGATCCTATCTCAGTTAGGGATGCAGGCTCGGAGATCCAGTAGAAACAGCAGCATTAGGACTCTTCAGATTTTATCTCCTTCCTTCCCAGCTGTGAGCTGTGTTAAGTTTGGGCTCTGGGCCTGCTTGTAAACTTATAACCTGGAGCTCAGTGGAAAAGGAGAGAAGGCTTAAAATGACCTGGAGATTAAATGATTTAAAATGATTAAAATGAAAGGAGAGTGGGTGGGGGTAAAAGTAGGGAGCTAACATAGGGAGGGTCCTCAGACTCTTTGCCTTTTGGCAGGTGGCCATGTCAGAGGAGAAGCAGGTTGCAACTGACTTCAGGACATCAGCCTCCCAGGAAGCAAATCTCTGAAGGGTGAATTTTGGTCAGGCCATCTCTTGCATCTGAGGTACGTTTACGTTTGTTGCTACCTTTTTTCTCTCCTATCTAGCATGGCGTGAATGGGTGTGGAAAGATTCCCACTGCCTTAAATGTGGCATGATTATCTCATGGAAATACCCCATTTTACTGGGCATTTTTACCCATGGATTATCATAGAGATGATTTCCTCCTGAGCTGTACTGTTTAGCTGAAGCAATGACTCTTATACAATAATAATGATAGTTTAAATAGGATTTTGATGATTGACAGTCCTTAGTAAATACAGCGAGGGACAGTGATGGGAGGTTCGCTAACTAGGAAAACTAAGAGAGGTAAAAGCAAGATGGGATGTCGTTCCCATTCTTGATAAAACAGGGGCTGAGAGGATACAAAATTAGAACAAAAAAATGACACACAGCTAGTATTCCTGGGGAGCCATACAGACTGTGGCTTAGGTTACTGATTAAGAAAATCAAATGAGTCTCAGGAGCCCAGCGAGCTCGGGTTCTTTTAATCTTAATGTTGGAAGATGTCTTCACAGGTTTTGCAGTGCATCATAGCTGAAATATAGCTATAAAGAAGGACTTAAGGTTAACATTTTTTGTTAATGGCTTTGATTTTAAAAAACAAAGTCTTGGAAAATAATTTTAAGCATACTTTGATAGCTTACTGAGGATTTTAAGGTCCCTCTAGATTAGGGAACAGGAAGGGATAATGGCAACCTAGCTACTGATGGCTAATGTGCCTTTCTTGCTAGGATGACTTGGTGACCAAAAGGGAGATGATGAATTCCTAGTTCCCTGTTCTGATGAGTGGGTAACCTGAGGGGCCAAGGTGGAGATGACCCATCATTTTCCATTAATAAAAGCTCAGACTTCGAACCTTTAAGGACTTCTTTGTAACATTTCCTTTGAGATAAAATATAAGGTAATTGGTACTTTCTTTGTAGCCTCATGAGATGCTTGTGTTCCTGCGTGTGTTCCTGTCTTATCTAAATATTACTGCTGCTCACCTGCTGTATGTGTGTGTGTGTGTGTGTGTGTGTGTGTGTGTGTGTGTGTGCTTGAAGGCATATGTTGGGGAATGTATATGTGTTTGTGTGTATGTGTGTGTATTTATGTGTCTGTGTGTCTTTCATGCGTGCATTATTCCAAATGTATTTTACTTGTTTGTCAGTGTGTGTATGTTGGATATCCCATGAACATATTCCATGGGGCTTTTGTGTGATTGGGCTAGAAGGGGCTGTGTTGACTTTTGTGGTACATTTGGTTTTGTGGGTGGATGACATTAGTAGTGCTATTCTTTTGCTATCAGTCTCTTGGAAGAACATGAAAGTTGCTTTCTTGGGAACTACAAATAAGTTTGGAAACTGTCCAGGTTCTTGGGAGGCAGATGACAAAGTATAACGAGAGGAGCCTGAAAAGCCAGAACCCAGTGGATATTCCATATAAGCATAAGAGGGTGCTGGGTTCTGGAAGTGTGATTACTTAATGGATTTCCCATTTTCAGTTTTTAGATATCCTCTTGAATATTGGTTCATTGCCCTAGGCCAGCTTCTCCAAAGTACACCGAAAACAACAATAGGAGGACAGTGCTGTAGACACACAGGCTCTTGAGGGTTTTTGGTTGGACTCTAATATTCCCTCCTGTGTGTTGTGTTGAACTTCATGTCCTTCAAAAGCTTCTTTGTCCATGAGGCAGGTTGAATGCCTTGCTATCTGTGGCCAGTGGGACAACCGAGGCCAATCAAAAAGGTTCAGGCAGAGGGCACAGTGCTAGCTTATGGGTAGCTATGCTCTCACACAGTGCACTTTTCAGTTTAAATTGGCTTTGACCCTGGCATTGGGGTCTTTGTCCTGGGGTCAGATCTCTGCCTTGTAGGAAAAGCAGGTTTTCTACATGAGGATGCCCCAGAGACATGACTGTGGCAAGTGCTTGAGAACGCTGGAGGACCTAAAGCTCCCCAGACACTTGCCCTCTGACACATGCCATTCAGCAAGTCTGCTCCAGTTAGCACTTGTTTAGCATGAACCCTTTCAAGTGCAGGAGATTGGGCTTTTATCTGGGTTGGGTTCTACATAAAAAAACGATGCAAGAACCCCTAGAGGATGCAAGGGTTTGGGAGTGTCAAATGACAGGAACCTAGGTCTTGGCTCCTAAGATGTATCCTTCCATGAGCCAATCTCAGGGGGAGATGTAAGGGCTTTTCCTACATTCCAGTCATCCAGACCTGAAATAATCACACAGAAGCTGTATTAATTACAGAATTTTTTCTAGTTTCTGTCTCCCAGACAGCTGCAGTATAAGCGTCAGCACAATTACAGAACCAAACATGCCTCCATCCTCCCTCCCCGCCCCCTCCCCCCACACACACACTAGAGGCCCACTGTTGCTCAGGTAATCCATTTCCTTGGTTCGGTGATGGTGTTCTTTCCCCAGATTGGAAGGGAATTTGAGGACTTGGGATCTACAAGGATTCTGGCCTGAGGATATGCAGCAGAAAATCCTCCCAGTGAGACTCATGGACTTGTTTCTCTGCTCTGGAGTCTTCCTGAATTAGAGGCAGACAGAGGCCAAGGCCATTTATTGTCTTTATTGGGTTCACAGCATGAACACAGAAATGTCAGCTGTCATTTGGTAACCAAGTTTCATCTCCCCATTGCCCTGTTCGGACACAGCTGTCTCCTTGAGCATAGTGGAAGGGGTCCTGTCCTAGGGAATCACAAGAATCATGCCAGGTCTTCCATCTTGCCATGCTGATGCTCAACATAGGTTTAATGTGGGATTCCTGCTGTATGCTATGAATAATAATGGTTAATAAAAAAGCTGTTTTGGGCCTTTGATAGGGTAGAGCAGAGCTAGGTGGGGAAAACTAAACTGAATAATGGGAGAAAGGAAGTAGGATCAGAGAGAAGCCATGTAGCTGCAGCTAGAGAAAGATATAGTGGAACTTTGCTGGTAGGCCACCACCTTGGTAGTATAATATAAAATAATGGTGATGGGTTAATTCTATATATAAGACCTAGCCAGCAATACGCTTATGTAATTGTTTAAGCAGTGATTTAATTAATAAAATTTCTGTGTGGTTATTTTGTGAGTCTGGGTAGTACGAAATGAACAAGCTGCCAACTACTACATAAGCTGTACCCTTTAGACTCTTGGTCTTGAAGGTTGGACCTAGGGTAAGCAGGCATGAACAAATAGGTACTGGGTATGCTCACACAGAGTTTGGGAGACTTGTTTTGCCCTATGCCCAGGACTTCACTTTTGATTATGTGTGAGCAGGGATGGCAAGCAGAACAATCTGCCTCAAGTAACCTTGCATTGGCATTTTCTGAATGCCTGCAAGATTTCTGTACCTCCCTGTTTGGCCTAAGGCCCCTGTATTCCCTCCAGTTCCTTCCTGGACAAATTGGACATATGTCTTATGGAAGGTTCCAGAACACCTGGAAGGGTCGTAAAAGAAAATGGAAGATGTACGGGAACAGGGTATGGACCCTTAGGAATCTGTCTGAGTAATTCATCAGCTGTATTCATTAGCATGGTTTTCTTCCTAACCTGGGGGTTGGCACCTAAGGCTCCCTACACCACCCCCTTTTTACCACTGGGGGTCCCTGCAGGAAGGTCTTCTAGGAACTAAGAATTTCTCTGGTCATTGGTACTTGTTGTCTTATTCCAGACTTTACTGACACAGCTCAACCATCACCTGTATACACAATGCCACTCCTCCAACCAGTAATGTGCTGGATGGAGCTCTGACTGCCTGCTCTGCCTTGTGAGGCAGCTTACCTGGAAGCCCTGGGATTCTCCCAGACCAGTTCTGTTTGAGAGAAGTACTTAATGGGATCCAGCCACAGGTCTTCTGCAATGGCCTGGGAAGAGGAGAGGCAAGTGACTCTCTTGCATCTCTCTGCAGGATGCTACCTCAGGTGTGAGGCTTTAAGCCTCCATGCAGCCTCTTTCTGGGAGCAGGATATCCAGAAAAAAAAAAAAAACAAGCTCAGTCAGATTGTTGTCTCCTGGGTAGTTGTGGACACACTGTCCAGAAATGTGAGTCTCCTCCGAGATTCCTGCCAGCAGCCGAAGGTGACATGGTCACAGTGCACAGACCACTCCACACTGGCTCGAGCCAGTTTCCTCATATCCTGGGGCTTGAGAGGGAGATAGTCTAGCTTGCAGGGTGCAGAGCCCTCCTTCCATCCTAGCAACCACTAATCCTAATTGAGATTCCCCTACAGGCCTTTTAACAAATGTTGAGCCTGTTGAAGCATATGGGAATGTGTTTTTATGATCTAGGGCAAGTGGCAGATAGTATGTGCAACTTAACCCTCATTTGACATGGCCTCTGAGATGGTGAAGCATTGTGTGAATATCACATTGTGTGAATATCACATTGTGAATGCAGTGACCTCCATCCTCACACTAATATGCCATCAATAGGTAAACTCTTGCTCCATTACCTTAGTAGGGGCATGCAGTACCCACTGAACATGGACAGTTACACTAGAAATGTGTTGCATTGCTGCAGGACTCGAAAACATTACACAGAGTGGGAAGGGAGAACTGACTGACTCACATGTAGCGGCATAAATGAATGCAGACAGATTGTATTAATATATAAAGCTTTAATGGGGAAATAGACTTACAGAACCACAGGTTCCTGCGGAGAACAGGAAAGCAGAAGGGGCGGTTCGGAGCACCTCTGCAATCTTTATAAGTTAAAAATATCCTCTGGGGACCCCGCCCCCTGCTAGCAAGGTGATTGGCTGGGTCTCTCCTACACTCACAGAAAGAGTCCTTATGGACTCCCCAACAAGAAGCTAATGGAGGTTGTGTTCTTCTGGATGGATATCCTGCTCCAAGAATGAAGCTGCCTGGCAGATAAAAGCCTCACACCTGAGGAAAGACCCCAAATAATAAGCCAGCAAAGCCTCCAAACTAACTCCTTATTCCCTCACCTCCCAACAGCTATGAACTTCTTTCCCCACTGGTACATGTTTTCTTCCTTGCCCAGTTTGCACTGAAACCAGTCCACTTAAAATAGGAATAGATAAATATCTTGATATATACCATGTACTAAAGTTAACTTCTACTATAACTTCTACTAAAATTGAAGAATTAGCTGTTGGCCCTGGATCATTGGGCTACCGGCAGCCCTGTTTAGTTGCTGAGGAATCCCATCAGGAAGGGTGAGTGTGTGCTACCCAGGGGCGGACTGTCCCGGAAGAGAACACAAACCCCCTCCCCCAGCTCCTTCTGCAGGGCTGTCTTTCTTTTGCACGACCCAGCACCCCCAGCACCCCTCCCCAACCCTGCCCAGCTGTATGCTAGGACCAGTGCTCAACTACAGTCTTAAGCTCCTAAACTAAGGCGACCCACCCAGAGCGGTGAGTGCCTGCCAGCCGGGCAGGCCTCAGGGTCCCCTATAAGGGAGTCGGGCACCTTCAGCTCCGGCACCAGGCTTCCTGCGCGCTCCTGGATACCACCCCCCCCACCCCCCCACCCCCCCACCCCCCCACTGCTCCATTCATCCTGTTGGCCCTGGATCATTGGGCTACCGGCGGCCCTGTTTAGTTGCTGAGGAATCCCATCAGGACGGTTGCGGAGGAATCCCATCTGGACGGGAATGGTTCCTGCTTCTACACTGAAGAGATATACCCTGAGAATCAATCACAGCAATGTCTGGACCAAGAGACCAGGCCTCTCCTGGCTCCATTTGAAGGAAGAGATGGGAAGGCGCCAATACAAGAATTCCTCCAACAATCTGAAAGGCAACATGACACCACCAGAAACCAGGGAACCCGAAATAAGAAGAATTGTACACCCTACTCCTGAAGAAATAGAAGAAATCGACTCAAAAGTGAACTATATGAAAATAATAGAGGACCTTAAACAGGAGGTGAAAAACTGCCATAAACAATTAGAGATTACAAACAAAAAGGTAGAGGAAATGAATAAATCGCTCAAAGACATGCAAGAAAACCAAGAGAAACAAGAAAAAGCAATCAAACGGGTTAGGGAAGCGGTTCAAGACATGAAGAATGAAATGGAAGCCATGAAGAAAGCACAAACCGAGGGAAGAATGGAGATGGAAAATCTGGGTAAACGAACAGGAATGACAGAAACAAGTACTAACAACAGATTACAAGAGATAGAAGAGAGAATATCAGACACTGAAGATACCATAGAAAAAATAAACACACTGATCAAAGAAAACAGCAAAACCAACAAATTCTCATCACAAAACATTCAGGAAATTTGGGACACAATAAAAAGACCAAACCTAAGAATAATTGGAGTAGAAGAAGGAGAAGAAGTGCAGCTCAACGGTACAGAAAATATACTTAATAAAATTATAGAAGAAAACTTTCCCAACCTGAAGAAAGAGGTACCTATGAAGGTTCAAGAAGCATACAGAACACCAAATAGGCTGGATCAAAAAAAAATCCCCTCACCATATAATAATCAAAACACAAAATACACAGAATAAAGAAAGAATATTAAGAGCCGCAAAGGAAAAAGGCCAAGTTACTTATAAAGGTAAACCTATCAGACTTACACCTGACTTCTCTATGGAAACCATGAAAGCCAGAAGGTCCTGGATAGATATACTGCAAAAACTAAGAGATCATGGATGCAAGCCCAGACTACTATATCCAGCCAAGCTTTCGTTCACTATAAATGGAGAAAACAAAATTTTCCAGGATAAAAACAAATTCAAACAATACGTAGCCACAAATCCAGCATTACAGAAAGTTATAAAAGGAAAATCACTAACCAAGGAGTCCAACAATGCCCACAATTACTCAGTCATCTAGAGACCTTTCACCAGCGCAACTCAAAGAAGGGAAACACACAAACCCTACTACTAAAAAAGTGACTGGAGTTAACAACCACTGGTCATTAATATCACTTAATGTCAATGGGCTCAACTCACCTATAAAAAGGCACAGGCTAAGGGATTGGATACGAAAACAGGATCCAACGTTCTGCTGTCTACAAGAAACACACCTCAACCACAAACACAGGCACCTACTCAGAGTAAAGGGCTGGGAAAAGGCTTATCAAGCAAATGGTCCTAAGAAACAAGCAGGTGTGGCCATACTAATTTCTAACAAAGTTGACTTCAAACTTAAATCAATCAGAAGAGATGGAGAGGGACATTTTATACTCATAACAGGAACAATTCATCAGGATGAAGTCTCAATCCTGAATATCTATGCCCCGAATATAAAAGCGCCCACGTATGTAAAAGAAACATTACTAAAACTCA
This sequence comes from Microtus oregoni, assembly GCF_018167655.1. Taxonomy (NCBI): domain Eukaryota; kingdom Metazoa; phylum Chordata; class Mammalia; order Rodentia; family Cricetidae; genus Microtus; species Microtus oregoni. Next base: position 38,910 of record NW_024543841.1, on the reverse strand, counting down.
AGGCAGCCATCAAACCACACACACTAATAGTAGGAGACTTCAACACTCCTCTCTCACCAATGGACAGGTCAATCAAACAGAAACCTAACAGAGAAATTAGAGAATTAATGGAGGTAATGAAGCAAATGGACTTAACAGACATCTATAGATTATTCCACCCGAAGAGGAAAGAATATACTTTCTTCTCTGCAGCTCATGGAACCTTCTCGAAAATTGACCACATACTCGGTAACAAAGCTAACTTACACAGTTACAAAAAAATATTAGTAACCACCTGTGTCTTATCAGATCACCATGGATTAAAGTTAGAATTCAACAACAATGCTACCCCCAGAAAGCCTACAAACTCATGGAAACTGAACAGTCAACTTCTGAACCATACCTGGAATAAGAAAGAAATAAAGAAAGAAATTAAAGTCTTCCTGGAATTCAATGAAAATAAAGAAACAACATACTCGAACTTATGGGACACTATGAAAGCAGTGCTAAGAGGAAAGTTCATCGCACTAAGTGCCCACTTAAAGAAAACAGAGAAAGCACATATTGAAGACTTAACAGCCCACCTGAAAGCTCTAGAAAAAAAAGAAGCAGACTCACCTAGGAGGAGTAGAAGATTGGAAATAATCAAACTGAGGGCTGAAATCAACAAAATAGAAACACAGAAAACAATCCAAAGAATCAATGAAACAAAAAGCTGGTTCCTGGAGAAAATCAACAAGATTGATGAACCCCTATCCAAACTAATCAAACGGCAGAGAGAGAATATGCAAATTAATAGTATCAGAAATGAAAAGGGGGACATAACCACAGACACAGAGGAAATTCAGAGAATCATCAGATCATATTACAAAAGCCTGTATAACACAAAACTGGAAAATGTAAAGGAAATGGACACTTTTTTAGATAAATACCATATACCAAAGTTACACCAGGACCAGGTGAACAATCTAAACAGACCTGTTGGTCGCGAAGAATTAGAAGCTGTTATCAAAAACCTCCCTACCAAAAAAAGCCCAGGACCAGATGGTTTCAATGCGGAATTCTACCAGAACTTCCAAGAAGAGCTAATACCCATACTCCTTAATGTATTCCACAAAATAGAAACAGAAGGGTCATTACCTAATTCCTTTTATGAAGCTACATTTACTCTGATACCAAAACCACACAAAGACTCAACCAGGAAAGAGAATTACAGGCCAATCTCACTCATGAACATCGACGCAAAAATCCTCAACAAAATACTGGCAAACCGAATCCAAGAACACATTAGGAAAATTATCCATTATGATCAAGTAGGCTTCATTCCTGAGATGCAGGGCTGGTTCAACATACGAAAATCTATCAATGTAATCCAGCATATAAATAAACTGAAGGAAAATAACCATATGATCATCTCATTAGATGCTGAAAAAGCATTCGACAAAATTCAACATCCATTTATGTTAAAAGTCTTGGAGAGATTAGGGATACAAGGGTCATACCTAAATATAATAAAAGCTATATACTGCAAGCCTACAGCAAACATCAAATTAAACGGAGAGAAACTCAAAGCCATCCCACTTAACTCAGGAACACGACAAGGATGTCCACTCTCTCCATACCTCTTCAATATAGTAGTTGAAGTTCTAGCAATAGCAATAAGACAACATAATGGGATCAAGGGGATTCGAATTGGAAAGGAAGAAGTTAAACTTTCGTTATTCGCAGATGATATGATAGTGTACTTAAGCGACCCCCAAAACTCCACCAAAGAACTTTTACAGCTGATAAACAGCTTTAGTAATGTGGCAGGATACAAGATCAACTCCAAAAAATCAGTCGCCCTCTTATACACAAAGGATAGGGAAGCAGAGAGGGAAATCAGAGAAGCTTCACCATTCACGATAGCCACAAACAGCATTAAATATCTTGGGGTACATCTAACCAAGGAAGTGAAAGATCTATTTGACAAGAACTTTAAGGCATTGAAGAAAGAAATTGAAGAGGATACCAAAAAATGGATGGATCTACCTTGCTCTTTGATTGGGAGGATCAACATAGTAAAAATGGCAATTCTACCTAAGGCAATTTATAGATTCAATGCAATCCCCATCAAGATCCCATCAAAATTCTTCACAGATCTGGAGAGGACAATATTCAACTTTATATGGAAAAACAAAAAACCCAGGATAGCCAAAACAATCCTATACAATAAAGGATCTTCTGGAGGCATTACCATCCCTGACTTCAAACTCTATTACAGAGCTACAGTAATGAAAACAGTGTGGTACTGGCATAAAAACAGAGAAGTCGACCAATGGAATCGTATAGAAGACCCGGATTTTAACCCACAAACCTATGAACACCTCATTTTTGATAAAGGAGCTAAAAGTATACAATGGAAGAAAGAAAGCATCCTCAACAAATGGTGCTGGCACAACTGGATGTCAACCTGTAGAAGAATGAAAATAGACCCACATCTTTCACCGTGCACAAAACTCAAGTCCAAATGGATTAAAGACCTCAATATCAGCCCGAACACACTGAAAAGGATAGAAGAGAAAGTGGGAAGTACCCTACAACAGATGGGCACAGGAGATCGCTTCCTATATATAACCCCAGAAGCACAGACATTAAGGGCAACATTGAATAAATGGGACCTACTAAAACTGAGAAGCTTCTGCAAAGCAAAGGACACTGTCACTAAGACACAAAGGCAACCTACTGACTGGGAGAAGATATTCACCAACCCCGCAACAGACAAAATATATAGAGAACTCAAGAAACTAGACTTTAAAATGCTAATTAACCCAATTAAAAAATGGGGCACTGATCTGAACAGAGAATTCTCAACAGAAGAAGTTCAAATGGCCAAAAGACACTTAAGGTCATGCTCAACTTCCTTAGCAATCAGGGAAATGCAAATCAAAACAACTTTGAGATATCATCTTACACCTGTCAGAATGGCTAAAGTCACAAACACCAACGATAACCTTTGCTGGAGAGGTTGTGGAGGAAGGGGTACCCTCATCCATTGCTGGTGGGAATGCAATCTTGTGCAACCACTATGGAAGTCAGTGTTTCGGTTTCTTCGGAAATTCGGGATCAACCTACCCCTGGACCCAGCAATACCACTCTTGGGAATATACCCAAGAAATGCCCTATCATATGACAAAAGCATTTGTTCAACTATGTTCATAGCAGTATTATTTGTAATAGCCAGAACCTGGAAACAACCTAGATGCCCTTCAATGGAAGAATGGATGAAGAAAGTATGGAATATCTACACATTAGAGTACTACTCACCGGTAAAAAACAATGACTTCTCGAATTTTGCATGCAAATGGATGGAAATAGAAAACACTATCCTGAGTGAGGTATCCCAGACCCAAAGAGATGAACATGGGATGTACTCACTCATAATTGGTTTCTAGCCATAAATAAGGGTCACGGAGTCTACAATAGGTGAATCTAAAGAAGCTAAGTAAGAAGGGGAACCCAAGGAAAAACATATAGTTATCCTCTTGGCTAAGGGAAGTAGACAAAAGTGCCGGGGAGAAAATTGGGATCTTGGGGTGGGGAGGGTTTTGAGTAAGGGGAGATGGGGAGAGAAAAGTTAGAAGGGAAGGAGGTCAGGCCTTGGGAAAGCAGGAGGATTGGGATAAAGGAAGGTTGGACAGGGGAGCACGGAACCACAATTCTTAGTTAAGAGAACCACTTTAGGGTTGGCAAGAGACCTGACCCTAGAGGGGCTCCCAGATGCCCAAGCTGAGGTCCCCAGTTAGTTCCTTGGGCAGTTGAGAATAGGGAACCTGAAATGACCCTATCCTTGAGCAATACTGACGAATATCTTTTTTTTTCCTTTTTTTTTTATTGAGAAAAGGAGAGAAAAAAAACAAGTTTCCACCTCCTCCCAGCCTCCCATTTCCCTCCCCCTCCTCTCCCCCTACGCCCCCTCCTCCTACCCTTCTCCCCCTCCCCCCACTCCTTTCCCCCTCCCTCTCCAGTCCAAAGAGCAGTCAGGGTTTTCTGCCCTGTGGTAAGACCTAGGACCTCCCACCTCCGTCCATATCTAGGAAGGTGAACATCCAAACTGGCTGGGCTCCCACAAAGCCATCACATTACGTAGGATCAAACCCCCGTGCCATTGTCCTTTGCGTCTCATCAGCCCTCATAGTTCGCCATGTTCAGAGAGTCCAGTTTTATCCCATGCTTTTTCAGTCACAGTCCAGCTGGTCTTGGTGAGCTCTCAATAGATCAGCTCCACTGTCTCAGTGGGTGGGTGCATCCCTCGTGGTCCGAACTTCTTTGCTCATGTTCTGACGAATATCTTGCATATCATCATAGAACCTTCATCTGGTGATGGATGGAGATAGAGACAGAGACCCACACTGGAGCACTGGACTGAGCTCCCAAAGTCCCAATGAGGAGCAGAAGGAGGGAGAACATGAGCAAAGAAGTCGGGACCACGAGGGATGCACCCATATCCAGGTGTGTGTGTGTGTGTGTGTGTGTGTGTGTGTGTGTTTCTTTGGGTTCACCTTCTTATTGAGCTTCTCTAGGATCATGAATTATAGGCTCAGTGTCCTTTGTTTATGGCTAGAATCCACTAATGAGTGAGTACATCCCATATTTATCTTTCTGGGTCTGGGTTACATCACTCACGGTTGTGTTTTCTACATCCACTCATTTGCATGCAAAATTGAAGATGTCATTGTTTTTTACCTCTGAGTATACTCTGCTGTGTATATATTCCACACTTTCTTCATCCATTCTTCCATTGAGGGGCATCTAGGTTGTTTCCAAGTTCTGGCTATTATAAATAATACTGCTAAAAAATCAGTCGCCCTCTTATACACAAAGGAGAAAGAAACTGAGAGGGAAATCAGAGAAACTTCACCTTTCACAACAGTCACAAATAACATAAAGTATCTTGGGGTAACAAGAACCAAAGAAGTAAAAAAAAAAAACCTATTTGACAAGAACTTTAAGTCTTTGAAGAAAGAAATTGAGGAGGATACCAGAAAATGGAAGGATCTTCCTTGCTCTTGGATTGGGAGGATCAACATAGTAAAAATGACAATCCTACCAAAAACAATCTATAGATTCAATGAAATCCCCATCAAAATCCCATCAAAATTCTTCACAGATCTTGAGAGAACAATAATCAACTTTATATGGAAAAACAAAATGTGAGACCCTCACCCCTTATTCTCAAAGGGGTGAGAAGAAATTTCCTAGCAGAATATTTTAAAAATAGAAACACTGCTTGATACAGGCAGATTTTTAGCTAGCTCTTACATCTTAAATTAACACATTTCTATTAATCTGTGAATCATCATGAGGTTGTGGCTTACTGGGTTAAGTTTTGTTCTGGCATCTGCCACCTTCAGCAGTTACATAATGTCTCCATGACTCTGCCTACTTTATCTCTATCTCTATATCTCTGGATTCCTTCCTGCCTTTACTCTATGCCATTGTTCAAAACAGCTTCTTTAGTATCCAATGATAATAAAATGTATCCATAGTATACAGAGGGGAATCTCACATCATCTCCACTTTACTGTCTAAATATAAAGGAAAGTTTTATATTTAACATCATAAAATTGCATATAACAAAACAGTTATGAAGCAAGAAATAAAGTTACAATTTACATTTGAGAAAATAAGAAAAACACTTTATCATCTATTCTAACTTTGTGAGTCTAAAATTTTATATCTAATTTATTGTTTATAATTAAAACTATCTTTCTTCAACTCCATCAAAGACTCCAGAAGGAGATAACATTGCTAAGAAAACAAGAAGTGCATTGTAGGCAACTTCCAAAACTCTAGAATTAACAGAGATACCTTGCTGCCAAATTTCTTCTGTATCATCCATCTTCAGTCTACAGTGCATAGAATCTGGCAGATTTTTCCATAAAGCAGGAAATTTAAAAGACTCCTTTTTTATATATTGGCAGTTTGTCAGTTATTTTCCTTTGTGTCCTGCAGAATGTCTGGCAGTTTCTTCTGTGAAACAGGAACCCTGAAGGATCATTTCATCTTTTGGAAAATTCAGTAGTCAATTTTCTGAGGGTCCTGCATGTGTAGTTCATATAGCATACCATCCAATACTCCAGGTAAGTTTCTTGCCCAAATAGCTAGCTAGTCTTGTCACACTGAAGGCAAATTCCATAATGAGTTTATTCAAAGCCCATCAACCTCTCTGAAGTAATTGATGTTGCCAGAAGCAGACTTGTCTCACTGTCAAGAAAAGTCTTAGTTCTTAAAACATTTTAAATGCCATATTCTGTTAGTCTTCGAAAGGTTGGAAGAATACCTATCTGAAATATATCTTTGTGCATCTAGAAAACCTAACTAACAAGACTACAAGCTTGACTATTATAGATGACTATCTATTAATCTGTATTTCTTAATTATACATTACATTTTAAATGAGCTGCATGAACACAATATCTTAATCAAGAGCAGAAATATACATATAACAAAATTGACCTTAAATTTGTATCAGTAGACCAAGATGAATGCAAAGAATTCATCTCTATATAATACCCCTTTTAAATGTAAACAAACTTTTATAACTAATATTTGGGAATTTGAGCTTAGTTCTGTCCAAACTGCTTCCTGCTTTCTGTTGGGCAAAATTTTTCAGGGGTTTATAGAGACTTATTGGGGGTTTTGGTCCATCATTAGTCTGGAAGGAAGCCACAGGGTCTCATTCTCTGTGGAAAAAAAAGCGGAACCTCTTTTCCAAAGAAATATATCCTTAGACCCAAATTTTGAAATATATACCTTGGTTTAGCTTAACAGTACCCAGGACCAAATGTCTCTCTGTACTTAGCTCATTCACAGTCAAATTTGAAAGAATCACAACCCAAACTCTGTATGTATATTCCATTTTTATGTGGCCTATGTTTTTTCTCCTTTAGTCTATAACTCTCTGTACTCTTTTATATTACTTTTACTGTCTCTTCAAAAACATTACTTCTTTTAATAACTGTTCATACTCTTTTTCCTTTCTCTCTTAAACCTATATACATTATTAAACATACTATGACCCATTCAGAGCTTTATTTCAGTCTGAATTTGACTTAATTGCATATCGATAATCATTTTCTGGCCAGGAGAACCTTTTGATTTAATACTCAGTGGGTATGACTAGGACTAAGACTGCTTTGCCTTTTGGTTCCACCCAGTACAACATGGCAGAGGTAAGTTTATTGTTCACTCTATAAGCCATACTCTCTTCCCCCACTCCAGGGATGCAACAGGTTTACTTTGCCATTAATCAACCTGTAGCTCTCTGCTCATAAAACACGTTCAAATGCTCCATAACCAGACCTCCCAGAAGATCAAAAACTTTTCATGCCAACACAAACCATGAAGCCCTATCCTAAAAAGCCGTGCAACCTTTTCTGCCAATGCTGAGTCTGGAAGACCTCTCTTAAAGAAGCTGTAGGTACACTGCTCACCATCAGAAAATAGAACCCATTTGAAAAATACCATTATTTTGTGTCTAGAATTCCTTTTAAAGCTCTCTAAGGTTTTTTTTCCATTTTTTTATTGAGAAAAGGAGAAAAAAAAAAACAAGTTTCCACCTCCTCCCAGCCTCCCATTTCCCTCGCCCTCCACCCACCCTTCTCCCCCTCCTCCCACCTTTCTCCCTCTCCCCCCACTCCTCTCCCTCTCCCTCTCCAGTCCAAAGAGCAGTCAGGGTTCCCTGCCCTGTGGTAAGTCCTAGGTCCTCCCCTCTCCGTCCATTTCTAGGAAGGTGAACATCCAAACTGGCTAGGCTCCCACAAAGCCAGCACATTACGTAGGTTCAAAACCCCGTGCCATTGTCCTTGGCTTCTCATCAGCCCTCACTGTTCGCCATGCTCAGAGAGTCCAGTTTTATCCCAAGCTTTTTCAGTGACAGTCCAGCTGGCCTTGGTGAGCTCCCAATAGATCAGCTCCACTGTCTCAGTGGGTGGGTGCACCCCTCGTGGTCCCGACTTCTTTGCTCATGTTCTCCCTCCTGCTCCTCATTGGGACCTTGGGAGCTCAGTCCAGTGCTCCAGTGTGGGTCTCTGTCTCTATCTCCATCTATCACCAGATGAAGGTTCTATGATGATATGCAAGATATTCGTCAGTATTGCTCTAGGATAGGGTCATTTCAGGTTCCCTATCCTCAGCTGCCCAAGGAACTAACTGGGGACATCGCCTTGGGCATCTGGGAGCCACTCTAGGTTCAAGTCTCTTGCCAACTCTAAGGTGGCTCCCTTAACTAAGAATTGTGCTTCCGTGCTCCCCTATCCAACCTTCCTTTATCCCAATCCTCCTTTTTCCCCAAGTTCCCCCCATTCTCCCCTTCTCCCTTTTCTCTCCCCATCTCCCCTTACCCCCATCCCACCCCACCCCCAAGATCTCAATTTTCTCCCCGGCAATTTTGTCTACTTCCCATAGCCAAGAGGACAACGATATGTTTTTCCTTTGGTTCACCTTCTTACTTAGCTTCTTTGGGATCACCAATTGTAGACTCCGTGACCCTTGTTTATGGCTAGAAACCAATTATGAGTGAGTACATCCCATATTCATCTTTTTGGGTCTGGGTTACCTCGCTCAGGATAGTGTTTTCTATTTCCATCCATTTGCATGCAAAATTCGCGAAGTCGTTGTTTTTTAACCGCAGCCTAGTACTCTAATGTGTAGATATTCCACACTTTCTTCATCCATTCTTCCACTGAAGGGCATCTAGGTTGTTTCCAGGTTCTGGCTATTACAAATAATACTGCTATGAACATAGTTGAACAAATGCTCTTGTCATATGATCGGGCATCTCTTGGGTATATTCCCAGGAGTGGTATTGCTGGGTCCAGGGGGTAGGTTGATCCCGAATTTCCTGAGAAACCGAAACACCGATTTCCAAAATGGTTGCACAAGATTGCATTCCCACCAGCAATGGATGAGGGTACCCCTTCCTCCACAGCCTCTCCAGCAAAGGCTATCATTGGAGTTTTTTATTTTAGCCATTCTGACAGGTGTAAGATGATATCTCAAAGTTGTTTTGATTTGCATTTCCCTGATCGCTAAGAAGGTTGAGCATGACCTTCGGTGTCTTTTAACCATTTGAACTTCTTCTGTTGAGAATTCTCTGTTCAGCTCAGTGCCCCATTTTATAATTGGGTTAATTAGCATTTTAAAGTCTAGTTTCCTGAGTTCTCTATATATTTTGGAGATCAGACCTTTGTCTATTGCGGGGTTGGTGAAGATCTTCTCCCAGTAAGTAGGTTGTCTTTTTGTCTTGGTGACAGTGTCCTTTGCTTTACAGAAGCTTCTCAGTTTCAGGAGGTCCCATTTATTCAATGTTGCCCTTAATGTCTGTGCTGTTGGGGTTACACATAGGAAGCAATCTCCTGTGCCCATCTGCTGTAGGGTACTTCCCACTTTCTCTTCTATCAGGTTCAATGTGTTCTGACTGATAGTGAGGTCTTTGATCCATTTGGACTTGAGTTTTGTGCATGGTGATAGATATGGGTCTATTTTCATTCCTCTACATGTTGACATCCAGTTATGCCAGCACCATTTGTTGAAGATGCTTTCTTTCTTCCATTGTATACTTTTGGCTCCTTTATCAAAAATGAGGTGTTCATAGGTTTGTGGGTTAAAATTCGGGTCTTCTATACGATTCCATTGGTCGACTTCTCTGTTTTTATGCCAGTACCACACTGTTTTCATTACTGTAGCTCTGTAATAGAGTTTGAAGTCAGGGATGGTAATGCCTCCAGAAGATCCTTTATTGTATAGGATTGTTTTGGCTATCCTGGGTTTTTTGTTTTTCCATATAAAGTTGATTATTGTCCTCTCAAGATCTGTGAAGAATTTTGATGGGACCTTGATGGGGATTGCATTGAATCTATAAATTGCCTTTGGTAGAATTGCCATTTTTACTATGTTGATCCTCCCAATCCAAGAGCAAGGGAGGTCCTTCCATTTTCTGGTATACTCCTCAGTTTCTTTTTTCAATGCCTTAAAGTTCTTGTCAAATAGATCTTTCACTTCCTTGGTTAGATGTACCCCAAGATATTTAATGCTGTTTGTGGCTATCATGAATGGTGAAGCTTCTCTGATTTCCCTCTCTGCTTCCATACACTTTGTGTATAGGAGGGCGACTGATTTTTTGCAGTTGATCTTGTATCCTGCCGCATTACTAAAGCTGTTTATCAGCTGTATAAGTTCTTTGGTGGAGTTTTGGGGGTCGCTTATGTACACTATCATATCATCTGCAAATAACGAAAGTTTAACTTCTTCCTTTCCAATTTGAATCCCCTTGATCCCCTTATGTTGTCTTATTGCTATTGCTAGAACTTCAAGCACTATATTGAAGAGGTATGGCGAGAGTGGACAGCCTTGTCGTGTTCCTGAGTTTAGTGGGATGGCTTTAACTTTCTCTCCATTTAATTTGATGTTAGCTGTCGGCTTGCTGTATATAGCTTTTATTATATTTAGGTATGACCCTTGTATCCCTAATCTCTCCAATACTTCTATCATAAAGGGATGTTGAATTTTGTCAAATGCTTTTTCAGCATCTAATGAAATGATCATATGGTTTTTTTCTTTCAATTTATTTATATGATGGATTACATTGATAGATTTTCATATGTTGAACCAGCCCTGCATCCCTGGGATGAAGCCTACTTGATCATAATGGATAATTTTTCTAATGTGTTCTAGGATATGGTTTGCCAGTATTTTGTTGAGGATTTTTGCGTCGAGGTTCATGAGTGAGATTGGCCTGTAATTCTCTTTCTTGGTTGAGTCTTTGTGTGATTTGGGTATCAGAGTGACTGTAGCTTCATAAAAGGAATTGGGCAATGACTCTTGTGTTTCTATATTGTGCAATACATTAAGGGGTATAAGTATTAGTTCTTCTTGGAAGTTCTGATAGAATTCCACATTGAAACCATCTGGTCCTGGGCTTTTTTTGGTAGGGAGGTTTTTGATAACCTCTACTAATTCTTCGCGACTAACAGGTCTATTTAGATTGTTCACCTGGTTCTGGCCTAACTTTGGTATATGGTATTTATCTAAAAAAGTGTCCATTTCCTTTACATTTTCCAGTTTTGTGGCATATAGGCTTTTGTATTAAGATCTAATGATTCTCTGAATTTCCTCTGTGTCTGTGGTTATGTCCCCCTTTTCATTTCTGATATTATTAATTTGCAAATTCTCTCTCTGCCGTTTGATTAGTTTGGATAGCGGTTTGTCAATCTTGTTTATTTTCTCCAGGAACCAGCTTTTTGTTTCATTGATTCTTTGGATTGTTTGCTGTGTTTCTATTTTGTTGATTTCAGCCCTCAGTTTGATTATTTCCAGTCTTCTACTCCTCCTAGGTGAGTCTGCTTCTTTTTTTTCTAGAGCTTTCAGGTGGGCTGTTAAGTCTCCAATGTGAGCTTTCTCTGTTTTCTTTAAGTGGGCAGTTAGTGCTATGAACTTTCTTCTTAGGACTGCTTTCATAGTTTAAGTATGTTGTTTCTTTATTTTCATTGAATTCCAGGAAGACTTTAATTTCTTTCTTAATTTCTTCCTTAATCCAGGTATGGTTCAGTAGTTGACTGTTCAGTTTCCATGAGTTTGTAGGCTTTCTGGGGGTAGCATTGTTGTTGAATTCTAACTTTAATCCATGGTGATCTGATAAGACACAGGTGGTTACTAAAATTTTTTTGTAACTGTGGATGTTTGTTTTGTTACCGACTATGTGGTCGATTTTTGAGAAGGTTCCATGAGCTGCAGAGAAGAAGGTATATTCTTTCCTATTTGGGTAAAAAGTTCTATAGATGTCTGTTAAGTCCATTTGATTCATTACCTCCATTAATTCTCTAATTTCTCTGTTAGGTTTCTTTCTGATTGACCTGTCCATTGGTGAGAGAAGAGTGTTGAAGTCTCCTACTATTAATGTGTGCGGTTTGATGGCTGCCTTGAGTTTTAGCAATGTTTCTTTTATGTATGTGGGTGCTTATATTAGGGGCATAGATGTTCATGACTGAGACTTCATCCTGATGAACTGTTCCTGTTATGAGTATAAAATGCCCCTCTCCATCTCTTCTGATTGATTTAAGTTTGAAGTCTACTTTGTTAGAGATTAGTATGGCCACACCTGCTTGTTTCTTAGGTCCATTTGCTTGATAAGCCTTTTCCCAGTCCTTTACTCTGAGTAGGTGCCTGTCTTTGTGGTTGAGGTGTGTTTCTTGTAAACAGCAGAATGTTGGATCCTGGTTTCATATCCAATCTCTTAGCCTGTGCCTTTTAATAGGTGAGTTAAGTCCATTGACATTAAGTGATATTAATGACCAGTGGTTGTTAACTCAGGTCATTTTTTTAGTATTAGAGTTTGTGTGTTTCCCTTCTTTGATTTGTGTTTGTGAAGGGTCTCTAGATGTCTGAATTGTTGGACTCCTTGGTTACTTATTTTCCTTCTATTACTTTCTGTAAGGCTGGATTTGTTGCTGCGTATTGTTTAAATTTGTTTTTATCGTGGAAAATTTTATTTTCTCCATTTATAGTGAATGAAAGCTTGGCTGGGTATAGTAATCTGGGCTTGAATCCATCGTCTGTTAGTTTCTGTAGTACATCTATCCAGGACCTTCTGGCTTTCATGGTTTCCATGGAGAAGTCAGGTGTAAGTCTGATAGGTTTACCTTTATGAGTAATTTGGCCTTTTTTCCTTTGCAGCTCTTAATATTCTTTCCTTATTCTGTATGCCTTGTGTTTTGATAATTATATGGCGAGGGGATGGTTTTTTTTGATCCAGCCTATTTGGTGTTCTGTATGCTTCTTGCACCTTCATAGGTTTATCTTTCTTTAGGTTGGGAAAGTTTTCTTCTATAATTTTATTAAATATATTTTCTGGACCATTGAGCTGCACTTCTTCTCCTTCTACTCCTATTATTCTTAGGTTTGGTCTTTTTATTGTGTCCCATATTTCCTGAATATTTTGTGATGAGAGTTTGTTTGACTTGCTGTTTTCTTTGATCAGTGCATTTATTTTCTCTATGGTATCTTCAGAATCTGAGATTCTTTCTTCTAACTCTTGTATTCTGTTGGTTATGCTTGTTTCTGTAGACTCTGTTTACTTAAATTTTCCATGTCCAGCTGGCCCTCTGTTTGTGTTTTCTTCTTGGCCTCCAGTTCAGTTTTCAAGTCTTGAACTGTTTCCATTATTGTTTGATTGTTTTTCCTTGGTTTTCTAGGGTATCATTCACTGATTTATTCAATTCTTCAAACTTTCTGTTATATTTCTCATCCATTTCTATAAGGGCGTTTTTTACATGCTGTTTAAGGGCATCAATCACTTTCATGAAGTCAATCTTTTCTACTTCTTCTTGATTAAGGTGTTCATGTCCTCCTGTTGTGAGGTCGCTGGTTTCTGGTGGCTTCATGTTGCTTTTCAGCTTGTTGGGCGAATTCTTGCCTTGGCGTCTGCCCATCTCTTCTTCCAAATGCTCCCTTATGAATCTTCTTTTACCAGATCAGGTCTCCTTTCCTACCCAACGCTGGCTCTCCCCAACGTTGGCTCTCCTGGCGCCAAGAGATCAGGTCTCCGTGCTGGTTGGGCAGCTTGCAGCCAAAAAGCCTACCCCCAATGCTGTCTCTCCTGGCGCCGAGAGATCAGGCCTCCATGCTGGTGGGCAGGTCGCAAACAAAGTGCCTACCCTGCTTGGTGCAGGCAGGCGATAGAAACAAAGGGAGTCCTGCCCGCTTGAGTGGCCCGAGGATTCGGACCCAGTGCCCAGACAGGCTGGGCTGGGTGATGTTATTTGCAGAAAGAGGACAGTGGGGCCGAAGTGGGGAGGGTTCTGGATGGGAGGTGGGTGGCTAGGAAGAAAGAGGAGGTATGCAGGGAGTGGAGGCCCTGCAGAGAGCCCAAGAAGGATAGGGGACCAAGGAACCTCTGATCTCCCCTTCCGAGGCTGGCGCCCCAGGGCCAGACACTCACCCCAATGCTGTCTCTCCTGGCGCCAAGAGATCAGGCCTCCGTGCTGTGGGCAGGTCGCAAACAAAGCGCCTACCCTGCTTGGTGCAGGCAGGTGATAGAAACAAAGGGAGTCCCGCCTGCTTGAGTGCCCCGAGGATTCGGACCCAGTGCCCAGACAGGTCTCTAAGGTTTTATGAACTCCTTATGGTCTTGAATTCGTTGCTAAGACTCTGACTCCTTCCACTCTTCAACTGGACCTTGGAAACTCAGTCCAGTGCTCCGATGAGGGTCATTGCCTCTGTTCCCATCTGTTGTTGGTGATATTTAAGATAATCATCAGTCTGACTACAGGGTAAGGCTAGTTCAGACACCCTCTCCTCTACTGCATAGCGTCTCAGCTGGGTTCATCCCTGTGGGTTCTTGGGCATTTTTCTAGAACCAGGTTTATTGCTAGCCCCATAATGGCTCCCTCAGTCAAGATATCTCTTTCCTTGCTCTCATATCTGTCCTTCCTCCATCTCAACTATCCCATTCCCTCAAGTTCTCCTCAACCCTCTCCTCCTTTCTACTCTTGTCCCAGTGCTTCCAAATTTTTGTCTGTTTCCATTTCCAGGAGGTTCTATATGGTTTTCTTTGGGTTCACCTTATCACTTAGTTTTTCTAGGATCATTAACTGCGGGCTCGATGCCCTTTGTTTATGACTAGAATCCACTTATGAGTGAGTATATACCAAATCATGTTTCCGGGTCTGGGTTACCTCACTCAGGGTAGTGTTTCCTATTTCCATCCATTTGCATGCAAAATTCGAGAAGTCATTGTTTTTTACCACTGAGTAGGACTCTAAATTGTATATGTGCCACACTTTCTTTATCCATTCTTCAGTTCAGTTCTAGGTTGTTTCCAGGTTCTGGCTATTAAAAATAATGCTGCTATCAACATAGTCGAACAAATGCTTTTGTAGTATGATTGACCATTTTTGGGGTATGTTCCAAGAGTGGAATTGCTGGATCCTGAGGTAGGTTGACTCCCAATTTTCTGAGAAACCACCACACTGATTTCCAAAGTGGTCACACAAGTTTGCATTCCCACCAGCAATGGATGAGTGTACCCCTTACTCCACATCCTCTCCAGCATAGGCTATCATTGTTTTTGATTTTAGCCATTCTGACAGTAGTAAGATGGTATCTCAGAGTTTGTTTTGATTTGCATTTCCCTGATAGCTAAGGAAGTTGAACATGTCCTTAAGTATCTTTTGGCCATTTGAAATTCTGTTGAGAGTCTCTGTTTAGTTCAGTACACCATTTTTAATTGAGTTATTTAGAATTTTAATGTCTAACTATATATACACATAAAATTATATATATAATGATATATAATACCTATTCTTGACAAAGAAGCAAAACCTATACAATGGAAAAAATAAAGCATTTTCAACAGTTCTTACTTCTTATTGGATAGTTCTTATATCTTAAATGAACCTATTTCTATTATTTTGTGTATTTCCACAAGGCTGTGGCTTACCAGATAAAGTTCTGGCATCTGTCTCCTGAAGTAATAAGGGCAGCGGCAGGGCTGCGTCCCCAACACCCCATCTGCCTGCCCGGCTAGCTTATGCCCCGAAATAATTACACAGACACTGTATTCTTTTAATCACTGCTTGGCCCTTTAGCTCTAGCCCTTACTGGCTAATTCTGATATCCCGATCAACCCATCTCTAATAATCTGTGAGAACCGGTCTTACCGGGAAGATTCTAGCCTAGTCCATCCTAGGTCGAGCTTCATGGCGTGTGTCTGCCCGGGAGCCGGAAGTATGGCATCTCTCTCAGGCGTCTGCTCCAGAGAGCAGAGCTGTCGAGACTCTGAGCTTACTTCCTCTTCCTCCCAGCATTCTGTTCTGTTTACTCCTCCCACCTATCTTTGAACCAATAAAATGGGCCAAGGCAGTTCCTTTATTAGCCAATGACCTTCCTCCATCAGTCTCCTTCAGCAGCTACATGGCATTTCTCTGATTCCACTTTCTTTCTTCCAGCATTTTGTTCTATTCTGCTCTGCCACAGGTCAAAACAGTTTCTTTATTAATCAATGATAATAAAACATAGTTGCAGCATCCAGAAGGTAATCCTGCATCATATCTCTCACTGATTCTATGTATTGCTTTTTTGTTTCTATTTTATTGATTTCATCACTCAATTAGATTATTTCTTGGCATCTAGTCCTCCTGAATGAGTTTGCTTCTTTTTGTTCTAGATCTTTCAGATATACTGTTAAGTTGCTTATGTGAGATTTCTCCATGTTCTTTATGTGGACCCTTAATGCTATGAACTTCCCTTTTGGCATTGATTTTAAAGTGTCTTAGAGGTTTGATTATATTGTGTATTCATTTTTATTAAATTTTAGGAAGTCTGTAATTTCTTTATTTTTTTTCTAGACCCAGGGGCAGTAGATTTGAGCCTTGTTCATTTCCATGAGTTTGTGGGTTTTCTGCAATTAGTGTTTTTCTTGAATTCTAACTTTATGTCATATTGATCTAATGAGACACAGGAAACCCCCCTATTTCTCTTTCTTTCTTTCTCTTCTTTTCTTTTTTTGCATCTGCTGAGGTTTGCTTTGTTACTGAGTATATGGTCAATTTTGTAAAGGTTCCATGAGGTGGTGAGAAAAAGGTATATTCTTTTGTGTTTTTGTATAGATGTCTATTAAGTCCATTTGAGTCATGATATCTGTTATTTCCTTTATTTCTGTTTAGTTTCTGTAACAATACTGTTCAGTCATGAGAGTGGAGTGTTGAAGTCTCCTACTAACTATGTGTAGGGTTTAATGTGCAATATAAATTTTAGTAATTTTTTTTTACAAATGTGTGTTCCCTTATATTTGGGTGTAAATGTTCAGAATTGAGACTTCATCTTAATGGATGTTTCCTGTGATGATTATTCTTCTTTATCTCTTTTGATTAATTTTAGTTTGAAGTCATTTTGTTAGATATTAGGATAATACACCCACTTGTTTCTTCCATACATTTCATTGCAAATCTTTCTCGAATGCTTTACTCTGAGCTTTCATCTGTCTTTGCGGTTGAGGTGTTTTTCTTCTATACAGCCTAAGAATGGATCCTGTTTTCATATCCATTGTTTTAGCCTGTGTCTTTTTATTGGTGAATTGAGACTGTTGATTTTAAGAGATTTAAGAACTAGTGATTGTTAGCACCTGTTATTTTTGGTTTTGTTGTTTGCACTGGTATTGTCTGTATTTTCTTTCTTTGGGGTTTTTTTGGTGTGGGTGTGTTTTTGTAGGTATAAAGAACTTCCTTTGGTTATTGTTTTACTTCTTATACTTTCTATAAGGCTGAATTTGTGAATAGATACTTTTTATATCTGGTTTTTTCATGGAATGACTTGTTCTCTCCATTTATCATAATTGAAAGCCTTTCTGGACATAGTAGTCTGGTCTGGCATTTGTGTTCTCTTAGTTTCTGCGGAAAATCTACCCAGGACCGTCTTGCTTTCAGTTTCCATTGAGAAGTCAGGTGTAGTTCTGATAGGTCTATCCTTATATGTTACTTGGCTATTTTCCTTTGCAACTATTAATATTATTTTTCTGTATGTTTAGTGTTTTGATTATTATTACTGAGGGGACATTTTTTTTTTGGTTCAGACTAATTAGTGTTTAGTAAGCTTCTTGTGCCTTCATAGGGATATACTTCTTTAGGTTGGGAAAGTTTTATTTCCTATTTATTTTGTTGATATATTTTCTGTGCCTTTGAACTGGAGTTTTTCTCCTTCTATCCCTATTATTCTGAGGTTCGATCTTCATGGTGTCCCAGATTTCCTTTGTGTTAAATATTTTTTTGGATTTAACATTCTCTTTTACCAACTAATCTATTCCCTCTATCGTATCTTCAACAACTGCGATTCTCTCTTCCATCTTCTGTATTCTGTTGGTTAGGCTTGCATCTGTAGTTTCTGTTTTTTTTTTTGTTGTTGTTGTTGTTGTTGTTTTTCGAGACAGGGTTTCTCTGTGGTTTTGGAGCCTGTCCTGGAACCAGCTCTTGTAGACCAGGCTGGTCTCGAACTCACAAAGATCTGCCTGCCTCTGCCTCCCGAGTGCTGGGATTAAAGGCGTGCGCCACCACCGCCCGGCCGCATCTGTAGTTTCTGATCATTTACCCAGATCTTCCATTTCCAGAATTCTCTCAGTTTGTGTTTTCTTTATTGCCTCTATTTCAATTTTCAAGTCTTAAACCACTGTCTTCACCAGTTTAATTGCTTTCTCTTGGCTTTCAATGCTTTCCCTTAAGGGAATTTGTTGATTACTTCCAATTTTTTGTTTGTATTTTTCCCCATTTCTTTAAGGGAATTTTTTATTTCCTCTTTCAGGTCCTCTATCAAATTTATAAAGTTATTTTTAAAATTATTTCCTTCTGCTTCATGTGTATTTTGATATTCAGGTCTTGCTGGTATAGAATCACTAGTTTCTGGAGGTACCATACTGCTCCTTGTCAGAAATATTTTCTAACAGGAGTTCTCTGTCGATGCAAAAAACCCAGTCATGCTGAATCAAAACAAGCTGAATTAAAAGATATCCAGGTTTAACAGGACTGCTGTGCTCTTGGGTTCCAAGGCAAACCTGGAAGCTACTAACATGATCACTGGAGGGGGGTGGGAAGTAGAGAAAAGACCATGAGTTGACTTTCTGGGGAGAAGTTTAAATAGACTGGGGAAGTTTAAATAGACTCCTGACCTCTGGGGAGGAGTCAAGGCTTGGCAGGCTACCTTGACTCTCCATGGGGAAAGGGTCAACTCATGGTCAAGGTGCAAGGGGCACAGGGCAGGGCCTCCAAAGATGAAGGCCAGAGACTGGGATTTACATGCTTTATGTTGTTAAATGTGTTCTTTCATTGCCGTCTGCTCATATTTTCCTCTAGTGAGTGCAGTGGGACCTGTGCTTCAGGAAGGGGGCGTGTCCTACTCGAATTGGTGAAGGTGGGTCTCCTGCCTTGATACTGTTCTAGATGCAGAATTCTGAGGAGACTGTACCAGCGGCATTTTGAAATATTGGATCACCTGGACCACTAGTTTTTTTATTGGTGTCTGGTTTCCTAGCTCTGAAAATACACAATCTTTCAAAAGTAATATGCATATCTGTATTAATACAAATCTAGACTGTGTGTTGTACAAAAGTCAGTCAAAGAAGAATTTTTATGTGTTTGAGCAGGTAAAATATGTGTTATGTTTTTGTAGTTTTTTATGTATGAACATAAGTTATGTCTTTAGTCAGTATTTCAAAGTCTCTTTCTCAATTAAACCTGACTTGTCTTAATCTGGAATAAATCCATAGCCTCTCCTTTCTTGTGGAAACAAAAGCATAACCTCTCCCCAAAAGTAACATATCCTTTGATTTAAATTTTGAAATCAAGATAATTTAAAATATCTAGGTTGATTTAATCTGGAGGTTTCCACAATGCAAGCTCTCTTAGCAGTCAAAAATTTAAAGACAAGACAATAAAATGCACAGTCCAGACTCTCTGTGTATTTCCCATCTTTATGTGGCTTACTTACTTCATGTTACTTTACTCCCCCCTTTAAGGACTTTTTTATTACGTTAAAACTATATTTTTAATCTAAGACTGTATGTACTCTTTCTCTTCTCTCTCCGAATTCTCTCAAGCCCCCCCACCAACACACACACATTGTAACCCATTTAGAGGTTTTTCCATCTGAATCTGTTCTTACTGTGTATCGGTATCTTTCTGTCTGCATGAGCAAAAAAGCCTGCTGTGTAACTTAGATCATGGCATGCTGGTACTGGTGTTGATGACTCCCTCTTTGTTCCCTGAAATTCTAGTCTCATGACAGAGGTATGTTTACTGCCAGCTCTAAAAATCATATTTACCATCCCTACACTGGGGTCCACTTATCCGCTGAGGAACATGCTGCCCCCTGGTCATAAACATTTTAAGTGTTTGGCAGCAGGACCTCTCAAAAGAACTGCCCATTTTTGTGACTAATACCAAGCCCATACAGAGGCTTAATATTATTTATAAATGCTTAACCAACATCCCAGGCATATACCTTGCCACCTTTTACATTTTAAGTTAACCTGTGTTTATTATTTATGCTCTGCCATATGGTGGTGATGGCGGAAGGTTAAAAAATAAAGAAACTGCCTTGGCCCATTTAATTGGTTAGAACATAGGTGGGTGGAGTTAACAGAACAGAATGCTGGGAGGAAGAGGAAGTGAGCTCAGAGATGCCATGCTCCTCTCTCCTGGGCAGATGCGATAGCTCTGCTCTCTGAGGCAGACGGCGATGCAGCCAGCCACCAGGTCAGACATGCTGAATCTTTCCCGGTAAGACCGGTGCTTCACAGTTTATGAGAGATGGGTTGATCGGGATATCAGAATTAGCCAGTAAGGGCTAGAGCTAATGGGCCAAGCAGTGTTTAAAAGAATACAGTTTGTGTGTTGTTATTTCGGGGCATAAGCTAGCAGGCAGCCGGGGAGCTGGGGATGCAGCCCCGCCGCTCCTTTTACTACATGGTGGTACCTTTATTAACATGCCAATTCATCTCCTGCTCCCTTTGCATCTGGCTTCACCCTTCTTCATCCCAGTATTCTCAAGTTTGATTGGCCTGCCTAATTTTAACCTGTCTTGCTATAGACCAATCAGCTTCCTTATAAACCAATGAGAATAATACATATTCACATTGAACAGAAGGATTATTCCACAGTATTATACATGATGATTTCAGTAAAGATAATAAATAATAGTAATGAACTCTTTTTGTAACTTTAAAAAATCATGTAAACTTCAAGAAGTCATAACTTGAACCCGTATGTCACAGATCAAAATATCAGGCAAGCACTGCTATCGTATCAATTAACAGCTTAACCTTCCTTATTCTTGAGGGGAAGTTCTAAGAGTAAGATTATTCTTCAAGTTCCTTAAATTTAACTTTTGTCTCTAGTCTATAGCTTATCCCAGCAGATTTTTACTTAGTTTACAGACAACAAAGAATCACATGCAGCTTACAAACTGCTTCAAAATTGCCATGAGTACTGGTTGCAGAAAGTTGATGATTTGATTTGGATGACTAGTAGGGAAGGTAATGGTTAAAAAAATAGCTCCATTTCAAACTGAGTTTCAAATTAAGTTACTGTCTAAAAAAGAAAAACTTAGAAGTCAACAGGACCTTCTTCTCATTCTAACGATTGTTAGTCACAGGATGCCTGGAGTATAATCTAAGTCATTCCGTCAGCAAGTGAATCTTGACAGCAATCTAGAAGACTCATTTCAGAACCTCTTCCACTTATGGTGTAATTGTTATCTAAAAATATTAACCAGATAATAATTATGCTTCTGTATTTCAGTGAGCCACTGATTGTACAGAAAAACAAATAAAAACATAATTCATCACATAGCAGAAAAATGCCGTGTTGAGACAACTTGGGTTTGTGCCTGTAAAACTCTAGTCTCTTTCTTCTCCCTTTGAAGTAGTTCTTACTGTGAATCGGGAATACTGTGAGTCTAGGATTGTACAAAGACTCACCAGTTTGACTCACATTTAGATTTCAGTCAACTAAAGATTTTATTAAATACTGGCACTGAAAAGCCATGGCACCAGGACTGCATTCAAGAGTGCTCCCAAGATGAAGCAGCATCTAGTCATATCAGTCTAGGGTTTAGAATGTGTAACCCACAAAATCACCTGTATTTTAATCTATGCTTAGGCATGCTCTAATTTGATCAAATGTCTTGCAGTTGTCCTCTTCATTGAGCAGAGTAAACAAGTTTGATTACGAAGTCAGAAAATAGCAATTAGTGGTATGACCTATTGTCTTGCTAGAAAAGCACATTTTACATGACCCATCTATTTAAGAATAGTCTTTAACATCAGGGAAGAAAAGGAAGTGTGCTGTTAGGGTATAGCTTCTACAAGTTATGGGTTTACATGTTAGAGTCAGTTTTGGTTTTGGTGTCTCATAGTAAGCCTAAATATAATGTTATATAATGTTAAACATCACAGTATCAGATTGGAAAGGAGGCTCTTTGTTGCAACATTTACATGAAAAATAAGCAAACAAAAGAGTTGTTTTTTATATTTCAATTGAAAACAGTCGTAGGAAGCCTAAATATAACATTAACTATCACACTATCAGATTGGGAAGGAGGCTGTTTGTTGCAACATTGTATGGAAAATAGTCCAGGTGTGTTATTTCTTTTTGTACATCAGGCCATGAATTCGTAGGGAATGGGCTCCAGCAGCTCAGGCTCCTTCCCGTTAGTCCTCGCGAAGTGTGCTTCTCTGGGTTCGCTTGAGCTGAACCCAGGTGCCCTTCTCTTTGTCTTCCTTTTCCTTCTGGTCGTTCTCCTTCACCCGCTTCAGAAAGCTGTCTCTGCTCTTCGAGTGCTTGATGTGTTCAATCCGCACATTAATTCTCTTGGCAAGAATCTTGCCCTTAACTGGCTTGTTTACAATGATGCCCACAGCATGCTGGGTGACATTGTAGACTCTTCCGGTTTTGCCGTGGTAACATTTATGGGGTATTCCTTTTTGAACAGTGCCCATTCCCTTGATGTCTATAATATCGCCCTTCTTGTAGATTCGTGGCCAAAGGAACAACTCCATGTTTCCTAAAGGGCCTAGAGAACATATAGTGAGTGCCCCTCCTCTTTCCCTTTGTGTTTGTCATTTTGGCGAGTTACTGAAAGATGGCTACCGCGGCCGAAAGGCCCAAAGCCCATATTTTACCATGCCTTATATCACAGCCATTAGCAGGGTTGAGGCATCAAGTGCTGCAGTCAGTCTGACTCCTGTGGTCCCCTAAGGTTTCTAGCTTCCCAGTTATGAATGACACCCTGGTCTCCAGTTCAGCTTGAGAGCTCTTTAAGAGCCAATGGATGAGAGAGTGGGAAGAGACTGCCTTTTTTTTTTCTTTTTCCATTTCTTTCTTTCTTTCTTTTGCTGTTTTGTTTTGTTTTTCAAGAAAGGGTTTCTTTGTGTATCTTGGGCTGTCCTAAATCTCACTCTGTAAATCAGGCCATCTTTGAATTCACAGAGATCTGTGTGTGTGCTGTGATTAAAGGCATGCACACACCACAGCCCGGCTGAGACTGCAATTTCTTGTTAGCTCTGGGTAAGTGACAATGGCTCTGTGTTGTGAATCTCTGTGAATCCAGACTATGTTATGTCCTTCAATGACATGAGTCTGAAGCATCAAGCACCCATCCCTATACTCCCTGAGGTCTCTGAAGTCACGGTGCATCCTTAAAGGCTTAGAAAGCTTTTCCCTGGTTCACCTTTGTGTGTGTGTGTGTGTGTGTGTGTGTGTTTTGTTCTATCTAGGAGAAGCACCATAGCAGTTGCATAGTGACTGAGAAATTTGATTTTTAGGAAATGATTTTTCATATCTGTGAGTGGTCTCTCCATAGCCACTCATCTTTTCTTAAACTTGAGTATAGGAATGAATGAATGATCCCTCCCTCCCTCCCTCCCTCCCTCCCTCTCTCTTCATGGGAATGAGTATCTGGTCTTGCATTGAGGGCTGCCCAGTTCTCAGCATCTCCAGCCCAACCTGTCACAAGCTGATCACACATTTGCAAACTTGGGATATATTCTGCTGAATTTTTGGGATAATGAATTTCATCAACTATGGGACTAACTTTGTTCTGACAGGACACTCACAATCTCTCCTCATCACACCCACATAGTGTAACAACTTTGTGGTTCCTCCATAATGTGCTTATTTCTGTCAGGGAACTGAAAGCCAGCCAGCCAGCCAGCCAGCCAGCCAGCCAGCCAGCCAACACTATCTACAAAGCTACAGAGAAACCCTGTCGTGAAAAACCAAAAATAAATAAATAAATAGGCATGGATTTTTTTTAAAAAATCAAACGCAAACTAAGTAGAAATAACTACTTTCAGTATGCCATTCAAGAATTAGGGAACCCTTTATCCCAGCATGTGGGAGACACAGGCAGAAGGACATCTGTGAGTTAAAATCCAGACTCATCTACCAAGTGAGATCACAAGACTCGTGCACTGTCTTATAGGTCCTAAACTCCCATGGTCCAGTTTCTAGGGTTGGGGGCCTCTCTATAAAGCCTGGAAATTCACAGAGGTCCACCTGCCTCTGTCTCTTTGATGATAGAATAAAAGATGTGCACCACAATAACCAGGGTCAGTTTCTTGTAGATTTAGTTTAATTTCAAATTTTGTTTGTATCTCTTGGTCTGCACCAAGTGTGTCCCTGTGGGGGTGGGGGGCAGGGAAGTTGTCCTATTTTAGAACATTTTATTTTACTTTTATTTGAGACAGTCTTTCTGGTTGTGTAGAACTTATTTTAATTTCAAATTTTTAAAGAATTTTTTTATGATTTATTTAACTTTATTTTATGTGCAGTCGTGTGAAACTGGATTTACAATCACTTATGAGCTGCTGCCTTGTGGGGGTTACATCTCAGGAGCACAAGAACCCAAATCTGTGCTGTACTCCCTGTCACCATAGAGGTCACTAGATCCCCACCATGTGGTTTCTGGACATTCCAGAAATTCCATCTCTCCAGTTCTCATTCTTTCATTGTTCCTCCTGCATGCCTGCGTCTAGTGAGAGAGTGGGCAACTTTCCTCCCTGCTTCTCTGTGTCTGTGTCTGTCACATCCTGGATAGCCAGAGTGCCCGCCACCTCTGCCTGAGATAGATGTGGCTGGCAGCCCTGGGGCTGGGGGAAAGGGAGAGAGTGGGTTCCCTGGAGAGCCTTGGGCAGAGGCTCTGTGGATTCCCTGCCAGAGGCCTAACTCCCTCTGAGGAGCCCATGGGGGAGGGGGAAAGGGAAGGTCAACCAGAGAGTCCTGCCTGGATTTGCTTTGCTTGTTTTTGTTTTTGTTTGTTTGTTTATTTTATTTTCAGGTACAGCTGTGACCAGGTCTGGATCCAGGACAGACTCAAAAGCTAGAGAGAAATCCTGTCTCAGAAAACAAAAATAAATAAATACATAAATAAACACATAAACAAATACATAAACTAATAAATGAATGGATAGATAGATAGATAGATAGATAGATAGATAGATAGATAGATAGATAGATAGCCAGACAGAGAGAGAGATGATAAAACACCTTCAAGATCAGGGAGACCAAGGCTGGCAGATCACTGTAAGTTTAAAGCTACCTTGTTCTGCAGATTGAGATTCAGGACAGGCAAAGTGACATAGAGAAACCCTGTTTTCAAAAAAAAGGTGGGGGCTGGAGAGATGGCTCTGCGGTTAAGAGTGCTGACTGCTCTTCCAGAGGACCCAGGTTCAATTCCTACCACCCACATGGCAGTCAACAGCTGTCTGTAACTCCAAGATCTGACACCCTCAGATAGACATACATGCAGGCAAAACACCAATGCCGACAAAATAAATTATTAGGAAAATAAATATATAAAAAAGGTTGTTTAGCCTTTAATCCCAGCATTAGGAGGCAGAGGCAGATGGCTCTCTGTGAGTCTGAGGCCAGTTTTGTCTACAAAGTGAGTCCCAGGGCATACGCATACAAGGGCACACAACGAAACCCTATGTTGAACAACCACAAATAAACAAACAAATAAAGAGATAATAACAATAAAAATATTTGAGAGTTCAAATAATTGACTTCATCCACAATAAAAGAATATAAAAATAAAAATATCAAACGCATTTGAACGCATCAGCACAGGAGACCGCTTCCTAAATAGAACCCCAGTAGCACAGACACTGAGAGAAACAATTAATAAGTGAGAGAGACCTCCTGAAACTGAAAAGCTTCTGTAAAGCAAAGAACACGGCCAACAAGACAAAATGACGGCCTTACAGAATGGAAAAAGATCTTCACTAACCCCACATCAGACAGAGGTCTGTCTGATCTCCAAAACATACAAAGAACACAAGACATTGGTCATCTCAAGAACAAATAATCTAATTCACAAAATGGAGTACAGACTTAAACAGAGAACTCTCAACCGAGGAATCTAAAATGGCTGAAAGACACTTAAGGAAATGTTCAACATGCTTAGTCATCAGAGAAATGCAAATCAAAACAAGTTTCTAGAAACAAGGAGACAGTTCATAATGTTTCTTTCTTCTTTTTTTTTAAATTTGGGATGGGGGCCTCTCTCCAAAACCTGGGAATTCACAGAGGTACACCTGTCTCTGTCTCTTGGATGATAGAATAAAAGATGTGCACCACAGTGACAATCCAACTAAGTTTTTAGTATCTCATTCTGTTAATTTCATGTACATTTAGTTTCATTTCAAATTTTGTTTGTATCTCTTGGTCTGCACCCAAGTGTGTCCTTGGTGGGGGGGGGGGCAGGGAAGGTGCCCTATTTCAGAACATTTTACTTAACTTTTATTTGAGACAGTCTTTCCAGTTGTGTAGAACTTAGTTTCATTTCAAATTTTTAATGACCAGGAAGGATGAAAGCATTCAAAAGGACTGGTTCCATATCTGGCAGA